>NC_143038.1:23082500-23382500 GCF_057628025.1 Oncorhynchus mykiss
CACATGCGCCGAATACAACCTTACAGTGAAATGCTTACCAACAATGCAGTAAAAATACGGATAAGAATAAGAAATACAGTGGGGCAAAAAAGTATTTAGTCAGCCACCAATTGTGCAAGTTCTCCCTCTTAAAAAGATGAGAGAGGCCTGTAATTTTCATCATAGGTACACTTCAACTATGACAGACAAAATTAGAAGAAAAAAAATCCAGAAAATCACATTGTAGGATTTTTTATGAATTTATTTGCAAATTATGGTGGAAAATAAGTCAATAACAAAAGTTTCTCAATACTTTGTTATATACCCTTTGTTGACAATGACAGAGGTCAAACGTTTTCTGTAAGTCTTCACAAGGTTTTCACACACTGTTGCTGGTATTTTGGCCCATTCCTCCATGCAGATCTCCTCTAGAGCAGTGATGTTTTGGGGCTGTTGCTGGGCAACACGGACTTTCAACTCCCTCCAAAGATTTTCTATGGGGTTGAGATCTGGAGACTGGCTAGGCCACTCCAGGACCTTGAAATGCTTCTTACAAAGCCACTCCTTCGTTGCCCGGGCGGTGTGTTTGGGATCATTGTCATGCTGGAAGACCCAGCCACGTTTCATCTTCAATGCCCTTGCTGATGGAAGGAGGTTTTCACTCAAAATCTCACGATACCCTTCATTATTTCCTTTACACGGGATCAGTCGTCCTGGTCCCTTTGCAGAAAAACAGCCCCAAAGCATGATGTTTCCACCCCCATGCTTCACAGTAGGTATGGTGTTCTTTGGATGCAACTCAGCATTCTTTGTCCTCCAAACACGATGAGTTGAGTTTTTACCAAAAAGTTATATTTTGGTTTCATCTGACCATATGACATTCTCCCAATCTTCTTCTGGATCATCCAAATGCTCTCTAGCAAACTTCAGACGGGCCTGGACATGTACTGGCTTAAGCAGGGGGACACGTCTGGCACTGCAGGATTTGAGTCCCTGGCGGCGTTGTGTGTTACTGATGGTAGGCTTTGTTACTTTGGTCCCAGCTCTCTGCAGGTCATTCACTAGGTCCCCCCATGTGGTTCTGGGATTTTTGCTCACCGTTCTTGTGATCATTTTGACCCCATGGGGTGAGATCTTGCGTGGAGCCCCAGATTGAGGGAGATTATCAGTGGTCTTGTATGTCTTCCATTTCCTAATAATTGCTCCCACAGTTGATTTCTTCAAACCAAGCTGTTTACCTATTGCAGATTCAGTCTTCCCAGCCTGGTGCAGGTCTACAATTTTGTTTCTGGTGTCCTTTGACAGCTCTTTGGTCTTGGCCATAGTTGAGTTTGGAGTGTGACTGTTTGAGGTTGTGGACAGGTGTCTTTTATACTGATAACAAGTTCAAACAGGTGCCATTAATAGAGGTAACGAGTGGACAGAGGATCCTCTTAAAGAAGAAGTTACAGGTCTGTGAGAGCCAGAAATCTTGCTTGTTTGTAGGTGACCAAATACTTATTTTCCACCATAATTTGCAAATAAATTCATTAAAAATCCTACAATGTGATTTTCTGGATTTTTTTTCTAATTTTGTCTGTCATAGTTGAAGTGTACTTATGATGAAAATTACAGGCCTCTCTCATCTTTTTAAGTGGGAGAACTTGCACAATTCGTGGCTGACTAAATACTTTTTTGCCCCACTGTATAAGTAACAAGTAATTACCAGCAGTAAAATAGCAATAGCGAGACTATATACATTGAGGTACCGGTACAGAGTCAATGTGCTGGGGCACCTGTTAGTTGATGTAATATTTATATGTAATTAGAGTTATTAGAGTGGCTATGCATAGATTATGAGACGATTTACGGGGGGGCATAGGCGTACAGAGGCCCATTATCAGCAAACATCACTCCTGTGTTCCAATGGCACATTGTGTTAGCTAATCCAAGTTTATCATTTTAAAAGGCTAATTGATCATTAGAAAAACCTTTTGCAATTGTTAGCACAGCTAAAGACTGTTGTCCTGATTTAAAGAAGCAATAAAACTGGCCTTTAGACTACTTGGGTATCTGGAGCATCAGCATTTGTGGGTTCGATTACAGGCTCAAAATGGCCAGAAACAAAGAACTTTCTTCTGAAACTCATCAGGCTATGGAAGGCTATTCCATGCAAGAAATTGCCAAGAAACTGAAGATCTCGTACAACGCTGTGTACTACTCCCTTCACAGAACAGTGCAAACTGGCCCTAACCAGAATAGAAAGATGAGCGGGAGGCCCCGGTGCACAACTGAGCAAGAGGACAAGTACATCCGAGTGTCTAGTTTGAGAAACCGAAGTCTCACAAGTCCTCAACTGGCAGCTTCATTAAATAGTACCTGCAAAACACCATTCTCAACATCAACAGTGACGAGGCGACTCCGGGATGCTAGCCTTCTAGGCAGAGTTGCAAAGAAAAAGCCATATCTCAGACTAGCCAATGAAAAGAAAATATTAAGATGGGCAAAAGAACACAGACACTGGACAGAGGCCAGCATCCCGGAGTCACCTCTTCACTGTTGACTTTGAGACTGGTGTTTTGCAGGTACTATTTAATGAAGGTGCCATTGGAACACAGGAGTGATGGTTGCTGATAATGGGCCTCTGCACGCCTATGTAGATATTCTATAAAAAATCAGCCGTTTCCAGCTACAATAGTCATTTACAACATTAACAATGTCTACACTGTATTTCTGATCAATTTGATGTTACTTTAATGACAAACTGATTTTCTTTCAAAAACAAGGACATTTCTAAGTTAACCCAAACTTTTGAACGGTAGTGTAGGTCATTACCGCTTTAAGAAAAATATTTTTTTTAGGCCTTGCATTGATATTCAACTTTATATTAAATTCTAAAATATGTGAGAATAATGTTGACATAACTTGACTAAATAGATTGGATGCATGCATGGCAATTTTTCTGTAAAGCCATGAATAGCAGTAGAATTAATCTCACCTTTAAAATTATTTATAAGTGAAATGTTTTATGAACTGAAACAACTTATTCTCAGTTCTAGCATTTCTGGTAAATCATACCGGATGTGATTCATACAAGTAGAGGTGTCACTTACACATTGTGGTTTCATTTTACCACCTCTAGTATCTTGTAACTGCACTCAGCTACCCTGAGACCATTCATTCATTATCTATGCAGACAGTATTTATAGACGTCAAGTCATACAGAAACTGGCCTTTGGTTTACAACTCTTAACGGTGCATTTTCCCTTTTCAGAGTCTCTTCAGCAACGAACCCATGACAGAGTCATTAGAGTAAGAGGAGATGTTCAATGAGAAATTGATTGATAAGATACTAAATTTGAGGGGATAATTAATGACAATTGTTCATTTTACTACACAACCTTGTCCTTGAAAGTCTATATCTAAGAGATATGTAGCTGCAGGGTGAAGTTTCCCCTAGGTACAGATCTAGGATCAGCTTCCCCTCCCCGCAATCCTTAAGCATCACTTCAAATTGTGATTCTTCCTTTTCATACAGTATACTCCACTTCACACTTTTCCGTCAGAGCGAGCTAAAAACAACGTAGGGGTTATCCCTGATACAATGGTTAGGCAAAATATACATCTGGTGGAAATATTGTAAAGGAGAGTGATGTCATGAGATGATGCTGCCTGCTGCTGTGAAGCTAGACAGGAAACAGTCATTCTGATCTAAGCACCGGCATAGATTTCACCTTTTAGAATTTCCTCTAAAGCAATATACAAAAACAAAAAAAAGAGATTGAGCCCTTGTAAATCTTTTGCTTTTGAAATTGAAGAATGTCTTAGTGCACTGATCCCTGTGTGTCAAACAAATTATGAAACTTTTGATTTGTCTACTTTATATCAATGAATACCTTTTTTTTGTTTTTAGACTAGCCACAAGAGTACACCAACATTTTATCCAGTAATTATTTGTTCTGAAGAACCAACATGATATGATGGGTATTCTTACTCAGATACTCATAACTACACTGAGCTTGTTATGTTTCATAAATGCTGAAAGAACATTGTAGCTAGCACTGTGCAAGAGCAATACTAAATAAGTGGGATTGCTTTTTTTTTGTTCTTGTTTGGTTGTGACATTGCTAGTCTGCTAGTTTTTCCTTGCCTCTATATTTGATTGATAATCTGCCAGGATTGGTTCAGAGGACACTTTGGGAATATCATTAAAATACTCTAAACTGATTTTGAGCACTATAACAAGAACTTGTCACAATCATGACTTCCAAAATCAAACTTCCAAAAACATCATGAGACCAACTTTTCACAGGCAGGTATTATTACTGTATGCAACCACTCATCTCCTCCACAGCATTTGGTGGACCTAAAGGAGCCATGATGTTAGATGATGGAAATCCCACAGACACAGCCTCTCCCCCTACCCATGGCTCTGTACAGTACCTCACTGCTCTGAGTATGGTTGGTTTCTCTATGCGACACAGCCACCACGCTCCACTGATTCTCTCCACCGTGGGGTTAGCTAAGGATTTCCCCTTGATGCATGCACCTTCTTGCACCCAATGTGACTCATTTTTGTCTTCTCAAAATGGTGGCTTTGACCTGGAAAGGCGTCTGTCTCCATCTTCAGACCCCCAGATGGGTGTCACGGTTTCATGTATGTGGAAGGAAGAAGTGCGAGAGGCATAGTGGAAAGGGGAAAGTTTCAGGGAGGTCAATATGAGTAAGATGAAGGCATACTAGCATCTCCACAGAGGAGGCGAGATGCAAAACAGGAAACAAAGATGCACAGCTAACGCCACCTGTGTTATGGTGGGGGATGCAGTGACTAAAGTGTTTATTTGCTTGCTTCTTGACTTTTTGTCTTTTTTTTGTGTGTGTCCTGTAATACATTTTAAAATAATTAACTTTATACCCATAAAGCTCTATAACTAGTAAAGACACCTGGGTTCAAGAACCCACAAAGGGTTGGAGAATCCTTTTTTCACTCTTTGTACTAAGTTGGCATACCCACACACCACTGTCAGTAGTAGGCATAGTTACCGTACAACCAAAGTCCCCTTTTCCTCTTTTGCGCTTCCCTAAAAGACTATTGTCTTGGACCCCTTACCATACATGTACATTAGTATGCGGTAAATTGCCGCGTGCTCCTCTGGACGCCCAGAATAGCTAGTTTGTGGGTGTGCTGGCAGCATATAGCAGCACGTTCGATTGTGCGTCAATAATTCAGCATAGTAAGTTTGTATGAAGGTCTGGGTAAATAGTTTAATCCACTCTCCATTTCATGAATTTATTCACAGGTAAATAGTAATACACTCTAAACCGCTCTGGTGACAGACTTTGCTGCCCTGTTTCCAATAGTCCACATGGGTGAGAGGACCTATTCAAGTAAGTAAATACATTTTTAAAATGTTTTTAAAAACCGATGTATTATTAGCTAACAACAGAGTGCAGGCTAACTCAAATGAGCTGCTAACGTAACTAGCTAGGTATCTAGCCAACTTTACATACTGTATAGCTAGCTAGCTATCTTCATATTAGCTAGCTAATTTGATGTATTTATCATTGTACAAAACAAACTCCAAATGCATTTGTAGGTAGCTAGCTAACGTCTATGCAGGAGAGTGAAAGGATAGCAACCCCAACTGTCAACGTGAAAGAGTAGGCTATCTTCGGGATCGGTGTCCTTCCACGGGACGGTTGAGCAAACGTAGGTTAATGCGATTAGCATGAGGTTGTAAGTAACAATAACATTTCCCAGGACATAGCCATATCTGATATTGGCAGAAAGCTTAAATTCTTGTTAATCTAACTGCATTGTCCAATTTACAGTAGCTATTACAGTGAAATAATACCATGCTATTGTTTGAGGAGAGTGCACAGTTTCGAACATGAAAAGTTATTAATAAACAAATTAGGCACATTCGTTTGTCTTGATACATTTTGAACAGAAATACAATTGTTCATTGGATCAGTCTAAAACTTTGCACATACACTGCTGCCATCTACTGGCCAAAATCTAAATGGCAGCTGGGCTGGAATAACACACTATGGCCTTTCTCTTGCAGTTCAAAGATGGTACAAAGGAACGATTGGTTTATCTTTGTATTATCTCTTACCAGATCTATTGTGTTATATTCTCCTACATTCCTTTCACATTTCCACAAACTTCAGTGTTTCCTTTCAAATGGTACCAAAAATATGTATATCCTTGCTTCAGGGCCTGAGTTACAGGCAGTTAGATTTGGGTATGTCATTTTAGGAAAATATTGAAAAAAATATCTTCACCTCCTACTTTTTCAAAGAGGTTGCTGGCAACACCATAGACTACGCTATGCACAACCTAATGCTCTTTTAAGAGACATCCACATTTTTTATTTATTTATTTAACCTTTATTTAACCCGGTAGGCCAGTTCAGAACAAGTTCTCATTTATAACTGCGGCCTGGCCAGTGTGACACAAACAACAACAGAGTTACACATGGAATAAACAAACATAGTCAATAACACAATAGAGAAGTCTATATACAGTGTGTGCAAGTGAGGTAAGGCAATAAATAGGCCATAGTGGCGAAATAATTACGATATAGCAAATAAACACTGGAGTGATAGATGTGCAGATGATGAATGTGCAAGTAGAGATACGGGGGTGCAAAGGAGCAAAAAAAATGAAATAACAGTATGGGGATGAGGTAGTTGGATGGGCTATTTACAGATGGGCTATGTGCAGTGATCTATGAGCTGCTCTGACAGCTGGTGCTTAAAGTTGGAGAGGGCGATATGAGTCTCCAGCTTCAGTGATTTTTGCAATTAGTTCCAGTCATTGGCAGCAGAGAACTGGAAGGGAAGGCGGCCAAACAACGAATTGGCTTTAGGGAAATATACCTGCTGGAGCGCTTGCTACGGGTGGGTGCTGCTATGGTGACCAGTAAGCTGAGATAAGGCGGGGCTTTACCTAGCAAAGACTTATAGATGACCTGGAACCAGTGGGTTTGCATATGTCAACTGCACTTATTAAATTCCCAGTTTCTCTCCCTTTGATTTTTCCACTTCTTAGGTGAGGGTGATGTTTAGATATGGGTGATGTCTGTAAAAAAACAAGACAGGCTCTTTTAAGAGTCACAATTAGACACCCTATAAGAGTAGAACGATTAGACACCCTATAACCCACACTTACACTCGTGTATCAATCTGATTGGTAGATTGTGTAGTAAGCAGGCTCAGGCTCCTTCCACTTTCAAAGAATTGGCAAGTGGACCAACCATGGAGAATAGTAAGACACTTCATTATTTATATAACTATGCTATATTGTTTGTCCTTGTGTGTATGGGCATGTTTTTCTCGTATAAAGTTCTTTGCAGCCACTTAGTGTGGACACCAGGTGAGGCAACAGACACAGATTCCTGTTGAACACTTTTGCTTTAACTACCTTATTTTCTCAATAACAGTCTCTCTCCTTCACTTCATCCCTCTTCTCCCTAAATCTTCTAGGTTATATTAGCTGTGTCCGTGAACCCCTCTCACATCTGAACTGGCTACATAGAAGGCACAGCATGATCAGATGTGAGAGGTTACTTGGTTCGGTCAACAGGAAGTATTATTAAAGACATGCTTTACATTGAAATACAGAGAGATGTAGTAGTCCCAGAGTGAATGATCCAAGGTCAGTTTTGCATTTCACCTGATGATTATGATGACGGACAGTATTTTAATTTAAAAAAGCAAGGCTTAATCATGCTATCTCTTGTCTGCAGGCATGCTTTGATGTGCGAGAGGATGTCAACCCCTTCGCCACCTCACCCGCTCTTAAGATAACCTTTGGGCCAACTTGGGGCCCAAGGCTGGTTAGGAGACACCGCTAGAGACACTATTATGTAATTGTGATGAACTGAGAGAATATTAAGTTTAGTAGCACTGTAATTCATTAGTCATATGCTGTCTTCCCTGCTCCTCTGTTCTTACCACTTTCCGTTTCTGTCTTTTACACTCTCACACCTCTCTCCCCACCTCTTTCTTCCTCTGTTTTTATCATGCACACCAGATGTGCATTGAAGTACAGATTGAACTTGTATTTGTAATATAATATTACAATTATAATATTTTATAATGCATGTATTTATAACACTTGGATAATGAACTTCTTTCAATAAAGTGTTTCCCATTATCTACTGGTTGAAATTAAGTCTCATTTGATGAAATACTACACCTATACTTCTATCAATACAGATGAAGGAAATTAGATATTGAGATGAAGCGGTTTTAGAGTATTTACATGATGCACAGGAAGTGTTGTGTACTGTTTTTTAGATTCTGTTTCTGTATATATTAATTACAAATCAGCCTTTAACTAGTTAGAGCATGTTTTTAGTCTATTGCATAGTTACAATGTGTAACCATTGATGTCGAAGGGACCAGGATTGGTAAACACTTGAAGTGTATAATTGTAGTACATACATGCAGAAACAGAATCAATCAAAGATTGGAGTTTGATACTCCTGGTTTTGAATATGACTGAAAAATAATGTCTCACAGACATTCATACCTGAACTGCACCTTTATTTGCCAAGGTAGAGTACATAATCAGTGAGTATATTCAATGTACAGGCTACAATGTGGGAATGTCATACTTCGTAATAACGACATGTATATACAACTTGCCTCCTTGGCACAATAAAGTTATTTTATATTCTACTCAATTCATATGCTTCATTAATGCCATTCAGCCTGTTTTGAAGTCAACACAACTGGCTTTGATGGCTGAGGTTCATAGCTAGGTTCTGAATTAATATTTATACCAAACGTTTTAGGTCCAAACACAGATCGGCTACATAGCTAGCTATACATCCATAGGCGTACAGATATTTTTATCCTCCATTACACAATAAGCAAGAAAATAGTTAGCTAGATACGTTACTTTAGCTGCATTGCATTGCAAATATCAACAAGGCAAGCTTACAAAATTATACATTCAATTTGCAGTAAATTCTTTAGCTAGCTAGATTATTTACATCCGCTGTTTCACAAGACGACAGACTGGTTTGCTGGATTAGGAAAACAACACTAATAGCCAAAGCAAGCTGGTTTCACAAGGGACAATGGCAGTTGAAGGATCTTTCTTTGGATCTTTCTTAACAGCCAAATATAATGTTACCTGGGAGCTGTTTGCCTACAGACCTGCATAGTTAGGAAGTCTGTTAGGAACATGCTAGACCAGGGTCTCACACTTAAGTCATCACCTCATGTGAACGTTGGAGTTTATCTCCTGGAAAGATAAGATGTTCATTTCAAAGAATGTGAGGTTTCACACAACTGGGAATGCTGCAGGCTATTCACACATGCAAATACATTCAAATATTTTACAACGAGAGTAAACTATTGCACAACCCACAAGAATCACAGTTCCTAGGGGAACAAAAATACATTTTTGGGAGATTAAATGTTTTGAAACATGTTATATTGAAATTCTTATGAAAACACTGAGATGTTCCAATGAAAATACTTTACTTATTAACAACAGCTATAATGCATTATCATAGTTATAAGATGTGTCATAAATATGCATGACCCTCTTATGTTCTATTATAATCTTATAATGATCCTGACCAAATAATAACCATCTTATATTATTATTTCAATAATAAGACATCATAAAGGCTCATACACACTTACAAGTAAAAAGCAGTAGACATGTTAGCTTTACAATACATGTAACCATATTGCCCATAACAACTGCCCAAATAAGAGACTAAAATATATCTAAGCAGTCCCTATATTTGTCTTCTTATTCCAGGAAAGCCTGGGATTTTATTTTTACCAGGAGTAGCGTAGCGTATAGCCATGGTTTGTTTGTCTCTTGTACACTGGCCTGCCGCCTGACATAACTGTGGACACTGTGACGCTAGCTGACCCTCTGACTGAGGTTTCCAGGGAAGGGAATGAGGAGTGAAGTGTGCAGAGGCAGCATGTGTGTCATTGGAGCTGGACAGTGTCACTCTGTCCTACAGTATCAGTCCTGGCAGTGGCAGTGTGTCCACTCAGCCCGAGACGATTCTGAGTAAACAACACTATAAAGGGAATAGGGTGCAATTTGGGAAGTAGCCTTGGTGCCAGGTTTACAGGCCCATACAAAGATGCAGTCGTAGCTGTATGGGCCTGTTGTGAATGCTAATAGGGACCGTATCATTTTGGTTTCATGTCTGTTTTTAAGCCATGCAGTACTGAGACATATTGGTCAATATCCCAGTGGGCATAAGAATGGTCAAACTAT
The DNA here is from genome assembly GCF_057628025.1 of Oncorhynchus mykiss. Taxonomy (NCBI): domain Eukaryota; kingdom Metazoa; phylum Chordata; class Actinopteri; order Salmoniformes; family Salmonidae; genus Oncorhynchus; species Oncorhynchus mykiss. Next base: position 23,092,726 of record NC_143038.1, read on the forward strand.
TTATTTTGATCTAACCTTTATTTAAGCAGGGTGGAGTCCCATTGAGACAAAGGTCTATTTTACAAAGGAGCCCTGAAATACACAAAAATATATAAAATAGAATACAAAACACAATCATAAAAATCCTCAACCAACAATCTGAATTGTCCAAAAGGCACTAATGTATCCAACTGTAAGGGTATTCTGAAGATTGTTACATACTGTAAGTAAGGTGCGAAGAAACTAAAAGCTGTTTTACCTAAATCTGTAGTGACAGAAGGAATTTCAAGAGTTAGTGTAGATGATGTCGCCACAGTCTACGACTGGTAAACAAACGAGAATGAAATTGGATCAGAAAAAAACTTTGGTTGTGGTAATAAAAGTTTAATCGTGAGTTGCTTGATACTCAGTCTTCATCATTTCTGACTCAGTCCAGCAGCCCATATCCCTCCAAGCCATTTGGTCCATATAATGTGAGTTTTATTTGTTTCTGGTATGTGGTGACTGGGTTACCACATGTGAGGTAGGGGTGGGGGAAACTTGACATAGGGAACACACTGTGAAATGTGCAGGAGAGTGACAGGGGGCAGCTGAGGAGAGCTGAGGAGAAGGGAACATAACATCTCCAAACTACAACTACCTCAAAAGCCTTTCAGGCCCTACAATATGTGCGTGTGTGTGTGCATGTGTATGTGTGCGTACATGTGTATGTGTGTGTGCATGTGTATGTGTGCGTACATGTGTATGTGTGTGTGCATGTGTATGTGTGCGTACATGTGTATGTGTGCGTACATGTGTATGTGTGCGTACATGTGTATGTGTGCGTACATGTGTATGTGTGCGTACATGTGTATGTGTGCGTACATGTGTATGTGTGCGTACATGTGTATGTGTGCGTACATGTGTGTGTGTGCGTACATGTGTATGTGTGCGTACATCTTTGTGTTTGCACATGAGCGGACATATGTTTCTGTCACCATCCTTTTACATGGATGCATTTTTTTTTGATTAAGCTGAAAACTATGTGTGATTCATAAACAGTTGTATTGCATGGCCAAGAAAAATGTGATTTCTCATATGGAAATAGGTTTGGGTAGTTTGCACATGACTAATCGTTTAACAAACGGTTTCCAGAGAAGGCTGGTATTCACATAGGATTAAACTCTGCCAATGGAGAACAGGAGATAGATTGAGGTATTTTATTTTAGATAACAGGGAAAGTTTTTTGTCATGCAATAAAAGGCATTAAAGTAAACATGTCTGTCCGCTTATCTGTCCATCCATCTGTCTGCTTGCTTGCCTGCCTGCCAGCCTGTCTCTGTCGGTTATCTAGGTTGTAATGAGCGCTGACCCGACCAATAACTGCGATAGTAAAAGTTCCTTTTCCTGAAAAAAGGGGCACCGTTTTTTTTTACTGAGATCCCGCACATGAAGCCTGTAATATACTGACTATGCCATCAACAGTGAAAAACAGGAAATGACTCATTTCAAACCACTGAATTCCAACACCTACAATAAGGAAGGACGAATAACTAACTAAAGAACTCCAGTGGGTCTGTGCCCAGTGGTCATCAATGTTTAGTGTAGCCCATGCAGCCTAAGATATGATATGAATTCTAGAAGACACACTGCTAAACTTTGTAATAGGATGAGCACCAATTAACCTCTACAGGATCGGTATGTCCCCCCACCCACCCACGGGACGGTTAAGCTAACATAGGCTAATTTTATTTATTTTTATTGATTTCACCTTTATTTAACCAGGTAGGCAAGTTGAGAACAAGTTCTCATTTGCAACTGCGACCTGGCCAAGATAAAGCAAAGCAGTTCGACACATACAACGACACAGAGTTACACATGGAGTAAAACAAACATACAGTCAATAATACAGTATAAACAAGTCTATATACGATGTGAGCAAATGAGGTGTGATAAGGGAGGTAAAGGCAAAAGAAGGCCATGGTGGCAAAGAAAATACAATATAGCAAGTAAAACACTGGAATGGTAGATTTGCAGTGGAAGAATGTGCAAAGTAGAAATAAAAATAATGGGGTGCAAAGGAGCAAAATAAATAAATAAATAAAATAAATACAGTCGGGAAAGAGGTAGTTGTTTGGGCTAAATTATAGGTGGGCTATGTACAGGTGCAGTAATCTGTGAGCTGCTCTGACGGCTGGTGCTTAAAGCTAGTGAGGGAGATAAGTGTTTCCAGTTTCAGAGATTTTTGTAGTTCGTTCCAGTCATTGGCAGCAGAGAACTGGAAGGAGAGGCAGCCAAAGAAAGAATTGGTTTTGGGGGTGACTAGAGAGATATACCTGCTGGAGCGTGTGCTACAGGTGGGAGATGCTATGGTGACCAGCGAGATAAGGGGGGACTTTACCTAGCAGGGTCTTGTAGATGAAATGGAGCCAGTGGGTTTGGCGACGAGTATGAAGCGAGGGCCAGCCAACGAGAGCGCACAGGTCGCCATCGTGGGTAGTATATGGGGCTTTGGTGACAAAACGGATTGCACTGTGATAGACTGCATCCAATTTGTTGAGTAGGGTATTGGAGGCTATTTTGTAAATGACATCGCTGAAGTCGAGGTTTGGTAGGATGGTCAGTTTTACAAGGGTATGTTTGGCAGCATGAGTGAAGGATGCTTTGTTGCGAAATAGGAAGCCAATTCTAGATTTAACTTTGGATTGGAGATGTTTGATGTGGGTCTGGAAGGAGAGTTTACAGTCTAACCAGACACCTAGGTATTTGTAGTTGTCCACGTATTCTAAGTCAGAGCCGTCCAGAGTAGTGATGTTAGACAGGCGGGCAGGTGCAGGCAGCGATCGGTTGAAGAGCATGCATTTAGTTTTACTTGTATTTAAGAGCAATTGGAGTCCACGGAAGGAGAGTTGTATGGCATTGAAGCTTGCCTGGAGGGTTGTTAACACAGTGTCCATAGAAGGGCCAGAAGTATACAGAATGGTGTCGTCTGCGTAGAGGTGGATCAGAGACTCACCAGCAGCAAGAGCGACATCATTAATGTATACAGAGAAGAGAGTCGGTCCAAGAATTGAACCCTGTGGCACCCCCATAGAGACTGCCAGAGGTCCGGACAGCAGACCCTCCGATTTGACACACTGAACTCTATCAGAGAAGTAGTTGGTGAGCCAGGCGAGGCAATCATTTGAGAAACCAAGGCTGTCGAGTCTGCCGATGAGGATGTGGTGATTGACAGAGTCAAAAGCCTTGGCCAGATCAATGAATACGGCTGCACAGTAATGTTTCTTATCGATGGCGGTTAAGATATCGTTTAGGACCTTGAGCGTGGCTGAGGTGCACCCATGACCAGCTCTGAAACCAGATTGCATAGCAGAGAAGGTGTGGTGAGATTCGAAATGGTCGGTAATCTGTTTGTTGACTTGGCTTTCGAAGACCTTAGAAAGGCAGGGTAGGATAGATATAGGTCTGTAGCAGTTTGGGTCAAGAGTGTCCCCCCCTTTGAAGAGGGGGATGACCACAGCTGCTTTCCAATGTTATTAGCATGAGGTTGTAAGTAACATGAACATTTCCCAGGACATATACGTATCTGATATGGGCAGAACACTTATATTCTTGTTAATCTAACTGAACTGTCCAATTAACGGAAGCTATTACAGTGAAAGAATACCATGCTATTGTTTGAGGAGAGTGCACAATTATGAACTTGAACATTTATTAATAAACCAATTAGGCACATTTGCGCAGTCTTGATACAACATTTTGAACATATGCAATGGTTCATTGGATCAGTCTAAAACTTTGCACATACACCAAAATCTGAATTGCACCTGGGCTGGAATAATACATTATGGCCTTTCTCTTGTATTTCAAAGATGATGGTACAAAATGAAAACTGCATGTTTTTTCTTTGTATTATCTTTTACCATATCTAATGCGTTATATTCTCCTACATTAATTTTACATTTCCACAAACTTCAAAGTCTTTCCTTTCAAATGCTGTCAAGAATATGCATATCTTTGCTTCAGGTCTTGAGCTACAGGCAGTTAGATTTGGGTATGTCATTTTAGGCGAAAATGGGATTAAAAGGGGGCGGATCCTTAGTAACTCATAATTCAATATCAACAACAGGGCATTCCTGCCTCTCTGTAAGCCTATAAAGCAAAAACATATTGAATGAAAAAGGCGAAGAGGAGAAGAGACCTCACTTGATTGTGTATGTAGATTAAGCATAGTAACAGATTGTCTCTGGGTTGAATGAATGATAGTGAATATACACTACACTGGTCTTATTCTGTATTCTTAATAGTAGGCGTACATACCATATACCACATTGTGCAGAAGTCACACCGTCTTCGGACTGGCTATAGGTGGAAAGGTGAGCATCAATAGGCACTTGCTCTACAGGAGGCTCGGATTAGGAACACAAAGAGTAGAAAGGAGGAGGAAATGTGCCAATCCTCTTAGAAATAAAATGTATTTTGTATCGACTTAGCCAGCCTACTTACCCTCTCATCATCAAAATGTTATTTATTCCACAAAGTATTTTCAAGCTGTAACCTCAGTTGACAATAATTACTAATACCCGTGTGAGAGAGGAGGCATTGATAACACGTACATTTTTAGAGTCTGTAGGTATTTAAAGCATTATGATGCAGTTATAATGCATTGTAAGAAGTTAGAAAGCATTATACCTGCTGACTTTAAGTGTTATTGAGGCATTTTACAATCTGATATATTTCAGAAAATAAGTAGGGGAGCATCACTCCGTCAAGGGAAATATAGTATTATTTCAAAATATGACACTTACTCATTTCAGGGTTTTTCTTTATTTTTACTATTTTCTACAATGTAGAATAATAGTGAAGAAATCAAAACTATGTAATAACTAAAAAAAGTGTTAAACAAATCCAAATAAATGTTATATTTGAGATTCTTCAAAGTAGCCACCCTTTGCCTTGATGACAGCTTTGCACACTCTTGGCATTCTCTCAACCAGCTTCACCTAGAATGCTTTTCCAAAAGTCTTGAAGGAGTTCCCACATATGCTTAGCACATGTTGGCTGCTTTTCCTTCCAAACCATCTCAATACATTGAAAAATCTCAAATCTCAAATATATTTAGATTTGTTTAACACTTTTTTGGTTAGTACATGATTCCATATGTGTTATTTCATAGTTTCATAGTTTCTACAATGTAGAACATTGTCAAAATAAAGGAAAACACTGGAATGAGTAGGTATGGCCAACCTTTTGATTTATATTGTATTTCAGGATGGTGTGTATCCCGTGAAATAATCCAAATTGATTTAAAGATGACAGTTTTGAAAACATAGCTTGCCCCAAAAAAGTGGGTATGGGGTAAGTTGAGCGTGAGTTATGCCAATTCTGTACTTAATTAAATATAACTACTACCTTTTTAAAACCATTTCAACCATTTCGCTTTTCAGTCTTTTAATAATTGTAAGCATCTTTTAACACAGGCTTAACACCTAACAAACACTTTGTATTTTTTTAAACCATTTTTAACAAAGGCCAGGCCCTGTTGTTAACTCATATCCCAGTGATAATGCCTTGCATTACGCCTGGGAAGAAAACATTACAATTTTCTCAACTTGCTATTGGCTCAATGATTGGCTCATTGGTTCAACTTACACCAAAGGCAAACATTTGGACTATATTAGCCCACACAGCTACAATGATGACTTTCATGCTTGGTTTAGGACCTCATATTGAAGCTTATAGACCCCAACTGATGTGTATCTTAAAATTATCTACTTTGGTTTATACAAGCATCATGAAACCTCTAACACAATAAATTATTTTGACTTGATAAATCAGTTTATTCGACCATGTGTTTTTCTCCCTTCAGACTCCATGAATGATGACCTGTGAATGTGGTTAAATTATGAATTTTGTGTATGGTTTCAGAGAAACAAGGGTGGCTACTTGAGCCCACCTCTCCCTTTTTTACTCACTTCAAATAACTTTTTCCCCACTCACTTGAGAGAGAGAGAGCTCATCAATTGTTATGGGATATGTGCTTTCACTCTCTCAATAAACTGAGTGCAGGGCGTCAATCAGTGGATTATATTTAAATTTTAGTCATTTAGCAGACACTCTTACTCTTATACTCTTAAACTTATATGCTAACCAGACCGCTCGGGCCTGTGCGTCCGCGTGCACCATCGCTCGCATGTTAATTTTGTCCACCCACACCAGACGTGATCAAATCAAATCAAATCAAATGTATTTATATAGCCCTTCGTACATCAGCTGATATCTCAAAGTGCTGTATAGAAACCCAGCCTAAAACCCCAAACAGCAAGCAATGCAGGTGTTGAAGCACGTTGGCTAGGAAAACCTCCCTAGAAAGGCCAAAACCTAGGAAGAAACCTAGAGAGGAACCAGGCTATGAGGGGGGGCCAGTCCTCTTCTGGCTGTGCCGGGTGGAGATTATAACAGAACATGGCCAAGATCTTCAAATGTTCATAAATGACCAGCATGGTCAAATAATAGGTCTGGGACAGGTAGCACGTCCGGTGAACAGGTCAGGATTCCATAGCCGCAGGCAGAACAGTTGAAACTGGAGCAGCAGCATGGCCAGGTGGACTGGGGACAGCAAGGAGTCATCATGCCAGGTAGTCCTGAGGCATGGTCCTAGGGCTCAGGTCCTCCGAGAGAGAGAAAGAAAGAGAGAAAGAGAATTAGAGAGAGCATACTTAAATTCACACAGGACACCGGATAAGACAGGAGAAGTACTCCAGATATAACAAACTGACCCTAGCCCCCCGACACATAAACTACTGCAGCATAAATACTGGAGGCTGAGACAGGAGGGGTCAGGAGACACTGTGGCCCCATCCGATGATACCCCCGGACAGGGCCAAACAGGAAGGATATAACCCCACCCACTTTGCCAAAGCACATCCCCCACACCACTAGAGGGATATCTTCAACCACCAACTTACCATCCTGAGACAAGGCTGAGTATAGCCCACAAAGATCTCCGCCACGGCACAACCCAAGCACCAGTAAGCCAGTGACTCCGTCCCTGTAATTGGATTAGAGGCAGAGAATCCCAGTGGAAAGAGGGGAACCGGCCAGGCAGAGAAAGCAAGGGCGTTTTTTTGCTCCAGAGCCTTTCCGTTCACCTTCACACTCCTGGGCCAGACTACACTCAATCATATGACCCACTGAAGAGATGAGTCTTCAGTAAAGACTTAAAGGTTGAGACCGAGTTTGCGTCTCTCATATGGGTAGGCAGACCATTCCATAAAAATGGAGATCTATAGGAGAAAACCCTGCCTCCAGCTGTTTGCTTAGAAATTCTAGGGACAATTAGGAGGCCTGCGTCTTGTGAGCGTAGCATACGTGTAGGTACAGTGGGGCAAAAAAGTATTTAGTCAGCCACCAACTGTGCAAGTTCTCCCACTTAAAAAGATGAGAGAGGTCTGTAATTTTCATCATAGGTTAAAATCATTTGTCTTGTCAGATGAGCCTCCCACTCACCTCCAACTGTTCTCTAGTCATGTTCTGATGGAACAGTGTACTTCTCTGTGGAATTCAATGGGAACCTTTGCACCCTCAAGTCTTCTGATACTCTCTGTGGATTGCTCCTTCATAAATCACTCACACACTAGCTCCCAAAAGGACCATATTGAAACACACTCGGTAGCACGGTCTTCACACATGCATGCACACACACCTGCTTCTACACTCTCCGTGCAGAACAATATACCCCAAAGCTGACTCCTCCTCACCTGTCCTTGTACACAACTCATAACTGTCTCCTGCTCAGTTAAGTTATCATCCCACCAACGGGCTACGGTGTGTCATGGGAGAAATTACAACTATGTAGTCTACAGCTGTATGATACATTTGCCCCAAACAAATAATATGATGTATAGCTACAACCACATACAGTAGGGCAAAAAAGTATTTAGTCAGCCACCAATTGTGCAGGTTCTCCCACTTAAAAAGATGAGAGAGGCCTGTAATTTTCATCATAGGTACACTTCAACTATGACAGAGAAAATGAGAAAAACAAAATCCAGAAAATCACATTGTAGGATTTTTTATGAATTTATTTGCAAATTATGGTGGAAAATAAGTCAATAACAAAAGTTTCTCAATACTTTGTTATATACCCTTTGTTGACAATGACAGAGGTCAACGTTTTCTGTAAGTCTTCACAAGGTTTTCACACACTGTTGCTGGTATTTTGGCCCATTCCTCCATGCAGATCTCCTCTAGAGCAGTGATGTTTTGGGGCTGTTGCTGGGCAACACGGTCTTTCAACTCCCTCCAAAGATTTTCTATGGGGTTGAGATCTGGAGACTGGCTAGGCCACTCCAGGACCTTGAAATGCTTCTTACGAAGCCACTCCTTCGTTGCCCGGGCAGTGTGTTTGGGATCATTGTCATGCTGAAAGACCCAGCCACGTTTCATCTTCAATGCCCTTGCTGATGGAAGGAGGTTTTCACTCAAAATCTCACGATACATGGCCCCATTCATTCTTTCCTTTACACGGATCAGTCATCCTGGTCCCTTTGCAGAAAAACAGCCCCAAAGCATGATGTTTCCACCCCCATGCTTCACAGTAGGTATGGTGTTCTTTGGATGCAACTCAGCATTCTTTGTCCTCCAAACACGACGAGTTGAGTTTTTACCAAAAAGTTATATTTTGGTTTCATCTGACCATATGACATTCTCCCAATCTTCTTCTGGATCATCCAAATGCTCTCTAGCAAACTTCAGACGGGCCTGGACATGTACTGGCTTAAGAGTTTATTCGGAAGATAACAGCTCTATAAATATTATTTTGTGGTGCCCGACTCTCTAGTTAATTACATTTACATGATTAGCTCAATCAGTTAATATGAATTAATTATTTTATAGAATAGCATGTCATATCACTTAATCCGGCATAGCCAAAGACACGACACTGGTTATGCCATTGGGTCTGACCAATGCTCCAACTGTGTTCCAGGCCCTGGTTAATGACATTCTCCACAAGATGTTGAACCGGTTCGTGTTCGTCTACCTCGACGACATCCTCGTCTTCTCCCGCTCAGCCCAAGAACACATGCTCCACATTCAACAGGTCCTCCAGCACCTCCTTGAGAACCAGTTTTATGTGAAAGAGGAAAAGTGTGAATTCCATCGCTCCACCATCTCCTTCCTTGGTTACATCATCGCTATGGGTAATGTGCAGATGGATCCCGGAAAGGTGAAAGCGGTGGTGGATTGGCTGCAACGCTTCCTGGGTTTTGCCAATTTCTATCGCTGCTAAATCCGGGGTTACAGCACCCTGGATTCCCCCCTTTCTGCACTTACCTCTCCCAAGGTTCCATTCACGTGGTTCCCAGCTGCTGACTGAGCGTTTCTGGACCTCAAGCACCGCTTCATCACAGCTCCCATATTAGTCCATCCCGACCCATCTCGTCAGTTCGGGGTGGAGGCCAACGCTTCGGATGTCGGTGTGGGGGCTGTCCTGTCCCAACGTTCCGCCCTGGACCTTAAACTGCATCCCTGTGTCTACTTCTCCCATCGTCTTAACGCCACGGAGAGGAATTACGACGTGGGGAATCGTGAGCTTCTCACTGTGAAGATGGCGTTGGAGGAGTGGAGGCACAGGTTGGAGGGAGCGGAACATCCTTTCACTGTGTGGAAGGATCACAAGAACCTGGAATATCTCCACCACCAAGCGTCTCAATTCCAGGCAAGCTCGGTAGGCCCTGTTTTTCACCCGGTTCAACTTCTCCCTCTCCTATCGCCTGGGATCCAAGAATGTCCATTATTCGAACTGTCTGCATCTGGGTATTTTCCTGAGCTGTGATAGATTGTAAACTGTCATGGTCAAAACATATAGATTCAATGATTGTAGAGATGGGGAGAGGTCTGTTCATAATAAACAGATGCCGTGCTTTTTTGACACCACACTCCAAAAAAGCAAGTTCTGCAGGGTCTAGTTTAGTCTTATCTTGATTATTGTCCTGTCATGTGGTCACATGCTTCAAATAAAGACCTAGTTAAGCTGCAGGTGGCCCAGAACAGAGTGCCACATCTTGCTCTTCATTGTAATCAGTCTTTCCTGGCTAAAAGTTAATGAGAGACTGACTGCATCACTTCTTTTTATAAGAAACATTAATGTGATAAATTCCAAATTGTTTCCATAGTCAACCTACACACAGCACTGACATACCACCAGGTGTCTTTTCTCAGTCCCCAAATCCAGAACAAATTCAAGAAAGCCTACAATATTATATAGAGCCATTATTGCACGGAACTAACTTCCATCGCACATTGTTTAAATGAACAGCAGACCTGGCTTAAAAAAACAGATAAAGCAACACCTCATGGCAAAACACCTCACCCCTATTTGACATAGATATTTTGTGTGTGTGTATTGATATGTAGGCTGTGTGTGCTATTTTTACATTTATGTAGTTCTGTCCTTGAGCTGTTCTTGTCTATTAATGTTCTGTATTATTTCATGTTTCATGTTTTGTGTGGACCCCAGGAAGAGTAGCTGCTGCTTTTGCAACACCTAACGGGGATCCTAATAAAATACCAAATACCAAAACAGATATGTATGACAATAACTTAAAATAAAAGGTGACATTCTGTACTGTCGCCTCATATGAAACATTTGATCTTAACTATAGAGCCAAATTTGCAAATTGTATTTTCACTGTCCAAATAAATACGGAGGGGAGTGTAGATTCAAAATCTTGAATAAGGAACTGCATACAAAGTCTCCACAAGGGTTGGGGTCAATTCCATTTTAGGACATTGAAATTAAATGGAATTGAACCCCTCTTGTCTCCCCTCACAAGACTTCGCAAAGGCACAGGCACGCAAAGCACATGCTGGGTTGAGGAGGTGATAGGCCAGCCCGGGGGACAGTCAGTGATGTGCTAAATTGCACTACTGTCACTCTGGTCAATGAAGTGAGAGGCTCTTGTAGTAACAAGCACCAGGAGGGAATCCCACCCCTTCATTCACCATCTAAGACAAATGTTTGGACAGCACTCTCCCCCTTCAGATGTTGGCTTCAGTTTTTTTCAGAGCATGCTGTTATTTGTGAGAGCATATGGTTGTTAATGGGTTAATGTGGAGGAGGGGGGTAAGGGGAAGAGGGCAGTTTATGTATCACTCTGCACTGATTTGTGAGGCATGTGTGAGCTCATGTTCACAACAATAATTTAAGTTACCAAACTGTTATTGGAAATGAAATCATCTATGATATTGAAATCTGAAATTACTGCAGTGACAGGAAGCCAGCAGAACCATTGTAAAAACCTACTGTAATATTTCCTGGCAGCTCCTTGCTTTGGCCAATCCATACACCACGCCCATGGACGTTAGATTCTTCTCCGCAATGAGTCTGAATCTGAGTACCGCCCCAACGATTTCAAGAACGCAAACACATTCTAACCGTTCTGATTGGTCCCAGAAACCTATGTGTTGCGCCAGAGCCAAAACACTCGTGGGTAAAGCAGCGTTTTGAAAATTCAAAATTGGCTTTGGCACTCTGATTGGTTAGAGATGATCAAATCGCTGATGACTTTGTTTTGTACATCACCGCTCATTTTGACATCACCACAAACAACTTAATCGATGATAGTCTCAGACTGAAGTATGTAGCAAACAGAGCAGCAGAATAATTCAGTTTGAGTCATCAGGCAAACTGTAATACATTTGGGAAAAGTGGTTATTCAAGAAAACAAGATCGCTCAAAATTTAACAATTTAAAGGTGGACTATACAGAAATCGCTCCGCCATTTCCTAGTTACAACAATTTCAGTTTTTGTGACAAAACAAGCAGACATTGTGTGGAGAATCATTGTACCACCTAAACCGCTGTGAAATATATTTTCCATAACCAATTTGTTTTTATTTTCAACTATTTGAAGCTGGTGTTCAAAACCGAAATTAAGAGACCCAAAAATGAAACGGGAAGCATAGAAATAGCGCACATAGAACAGATCTACCGCTTCTTAGTCTTGCTTTCAATGGAATGAAAGATTTAACACTCACATTTCTATGTGAATTTGGTTGGGTCGCCCAAAAAGTTACATATTGTAACTTTAAAGTTTAATATCGGCCATTCTAATATGTTAAGAAAATTATTTAAATATATTTTAATGTACAATATTGCAAACTGTGTACAGACATGATGAAAATGTGACTAAACTACCCTGCAACATCATATTAATAGTTTATGCATCTTCAACACATCTTTTATGTGTTTTGTATACATTTCCAGGGGGTTCAATTGTTCAAAAGTTCATCCAATGTATTTAACTTTAAAAGGTCATGTGGACATTTAATGAGCAACTAAGACCGATAATCTACATTTTTCAATAGTCAGACATAGCGGTGTTGTGGTGTTCTGAGGTGTGTTGATGATGAACACGGCTTCCTGCTCTACTTCCTGTTATTTATGAGGCATTTGATGTATACTTCACATGAATTATAAGATAATCTCACCTTCATGACCTTGCTCTCTCTCTCTCTCTCTCTCTCTCTCTCTCTCTCTCTCTCTCTCTCTCTCTCTCTCTCTCGATGATGATGATGATGATGATGAAATACTAGACTCTAGTAGTGATTTACAGCTGAGAGAAGTTCAGAGCAAAAACACCTTTGAAAAATTTCTGCTGCGAATGTTCAAGTTGAACGTCCAGTTTCAAAGCAACTACTAAACCTCCTAAATGTTAGCAAGTAGCCTAGCGGTTAGAGTGTTAAGCCAGTAACCAAAAGGTTGCTGGTTCAAATACCCAAGCTGACAAGATGAAAAATCTGTCAATGTACCCTTGAGCAAGGCAATTAACCCTAATTTGCTCTGGGGGGGTGTACTACTATGAGTGACCCTGTTCAACAACCCATTTCACTGCACCTATCCAGTGTAACATTGTTATGATTTTTGCATAGCATGGTGGGTTGGGGTGGAAAATCCTTTCCCCCTTTTGGGCCCCATGGACCTTACAGAGGACGCAGGCCGTGAGGCAGATTTTCTAAGAATCCCTATGGATTTACAGAATAGACTGAATGGAATTCCTCCACCAGCTATTTCTCACACACATTCACAGTCTAATCCTTTCATCTTTAAACCACTTTTCAAAGTTTGGGTGCAGTTCATCTGTCATATTCTGAACTTCCTTGAACAGAGTTTAGGTAGAGTTTATTGGAGCATGATAGATGGTAGACAGGGGAAAAGTGCAGACATGCTTGTTGTTTGTTGCCCAAACATATGGAGTGACAGCAGCCATGGAAACCTGACCTCACTGTTGTAGCCTGTGGTCCACCCGACCCGACCTTACTACTCCCACCCAGAACATGAACGTCACTGTAAGTGTAGTCAAACACACAGAGTAGGCCTGTTTAACCTGTCGGCAGTTTCCAGCATGGTTGTCTAGCTGAAAAATAGCTGAAAAACAACTTCAAAGTGTCTTGTCACTTTGGGTCTTCACAGTAAACTGCCCAAAAACAACTGACGACTCCAGTTATTTGCTACAATGCCAGTCAATACCATTTATCCTATTATGTAACAACACTCCTAATTGGGCAAATAAAGCATAGTTGGCGTACTTACATTAGAACATACTGAATCAATGGTATTTACTATTTTGAGTCATTGCGGATATGCTCTTGTAGGGGAGACCAGGGTTGGTTGTCTCATGCCTCATTCACATTAACCATAAGCATTCCGTTACATTGAGCCAAATGTCATTCGTTTGAATGGGGACCGTTCACAATGGAGAGGAATCGCAATGCCCCCTTGTGGTTGAAGGTTCAGTTGCGAGACGGACGCTGCACACTTTACATTTTCCAAATTGTGCTTCTTCGTCAGTCCGGACAGAGTCCGTCGAAGAACAGGAAGTTACCAAACCACACAAAAATATGAAAATATGTGTTTTTGACGATGGGTTTACAGGGATAGCTAGCAACTTATAAACAATTACCCATTCCTATAAGTGAGTATTATTTTAATAGTGTGTTAAAAATAATACACATTGGCTGATAAGCTAATTATCCTTTATGACTGTTGCCTCCTGTTTTAGTTTATTGTTATGGTAATGACTTTTGTTTTTTTTATGTTAATTATTAGGGGGAGGTCGCTAGCTACAGTATAGGCATAGCCTAGCTTTTAGCTAGCTAGCTGCTCTGTAAGATAGCTTGACTTGCTACTGTAGAAGGTTATAGAAAAAAGTAACTAAACATGTTTTATTAATGACTGAAACAATGTTTCTCTTGTCTTGAATGAAAAGGTCATATTTTGCAATCTCCCAAAATAAATGTGATCTCTGACGAGAGACTAGGATCTCTTCCATCTTGTCATGCTTTGTGAAACTCTATCCTATGCTCTCCGTCCAGTAGCAGAACGAGATTGCATGAATTTGCCACAATGTAAAAGGGGCATCAGGGGTTGGTTGTCACGATGCTAATTACTCCCTGCCTAGATCAGATTAGTGTTTTTTGTCATAAATCTTGTTCTGGAGGCTGCTCTGCCCCAAAGGCAGAAATTATGTGATTGTTTGACTCTAGGGTGGAGCTTACATTTCAAACAGGCTGCATGCTCTGAGAGGCCATTTCACTAGACTGCTATTAGAGTGAGTGAGCATTTCTTTGTGATTTTTTTGTTGTTGTAATAACTATATTTCTCATTTGATAGCAGTTTCTATACTAAATCCAAAGCAAAATCATTAGCTTAGCTAGCTAGCAGCACTAGCCTAATTGGGAATCCACATTTAACAAAGCTCTGTTTAGCAAGAAAAGGGTAACTATGTTTGTTTTTTTATCTGTAAATTGTAAATTAAACCAGACTATTGATTGCATTGTATAGCTAGGATAAGCGAATGCTTTTCTGTGATAGTATCTTCCCTGGAGGCAGCACAATTCATACCTTCTGCCCTCGGGGTAGCAAGAACATTGCTTTCTCACCTCCATCTCATCCCCTCTGAGGCAGCAAAGCCAACAGTATCACTCATTTTGCTATAGCTTTCTACAAGGCAGAAAATCATATTATATTACTCACTGTATCCCTGACCTAGCTCATCATACTATTTCTACTACTCTACATTGTATTTTTGTTACACTGTTTATACACAGCTCATATTTATTTATACACTGGCTTCTTGATATTGCTTACTGTAATAACTACTGCTGTACATATAATTCTTATCATGACTCAGGGTGAGACCCAGATACAGACACGTGAGGCAGATGGTTCAAGTCTCAGAGATTTATTGAGTCCACAGGGGTAGGTACACCGACAGCGGCGGACGAACATCTGGGCTGGGGGTATGTTGACCTCTTCCTCTTGCTCCGGACGCTTTATCTGGACACGGTTCATCAGGATCTCAAACAGCCGAAGCTAAGTAGTAACATTAACATGATGCCTTCTAATTGCAGTCGCTGTACTCGCCTTACGGCGAGGATAGCTGTGCTACAAGCCCAGCTTCAGACGCAATCGCTAGGCAAGGGTAATTTCAGTGTAGGAAAGGATGAAACCGCGTCTGTGCCACCAGTAAGTACAGATAGTAGTATAAATCCCCTGGCACAGTCCCCGCAGCCGGACAACTTTCTCACGGTTTCTGGAAGGAAATGCTGTAGGAACGCTCAACCGGTGTCGCTCATTCAGCCGACAGAAACTTTCAACCGGTTTTCCCCATTAAGCAGCGGGTCGGAGTCAGAGGCCGAGTCTTCTCTGGTCTCTACTCCTCCCGTTACGGGGTCTGAGACGCCGAAGCTTCCCACCATTAGCTCTGACAAATTGAAAACTCTAGTCATTGGCGACTCCATTACCCGCAGTATTAGACTTAAAACGAATCATCCAGCGATCATACACTGTTTACCGGGGGGCAGGGCTACCGACGTTAAGGCTAATCTGAAGATGGTGCTGGCTAAAGCTAAAACTGGCGAGTGTAGAGAGTATAGAGATATTGTTATCCACGTCGGCACCAACGATGTTAGGATGAAACAGTCAGAGATCACCAAGCGCAACATAGCTTCTGCGTGTAAATCAGCTAGAAAGATGTGTCGGCATCGAGTAATTGTCTCTGGCTCCCTCCCAGTTAGGGGGAGTGATGAGCTCTACAGCAGAGTCTCACAACTCAATCGCTGGTTGAAAACTGTTTTCTGCCCCTCCCAAAAGTTAGAATTTGTAGATAATTGGCCCTCTTTCTGGGACTCACCCACAAACAGGACCAAGCCTGACCTGCTGAGGAGTGACAGACTCCATCCTAGCTGGAGGGGTGCTCTCATTTTATCTACCAACATAGACAGGGCTCTAACTTCTCTAGCTCCACAATGAAATAGGGTGCAGGCCAGGCAGCAGGCTGTTAGCCAGCCTGCCAGCATAGTGGAGTCTGCCACTAGCACAGTCAGTGTAGTCAGCTCAGCTATCACCATTGAGACCGTGTCTGTGCCTCGACCTAGGTTGGGCAAAACTAAACATGGCGGTGTTCGCCTTAGCAATCTCACTAGGATAAAGACCACCTCCATTCCTGTCATTATTGAAAGAGATCATGATACCTCACATCTCAAAATAGGGCTACTTAATGTTAGATCCCTTACTTCAAAGGCAATTATAGTCAATGAACTAATCACTGATCATAATCTTGATGTGATTGGCCTGACTGAAACATGGCTTAAGCCTGATGAATTTACTGTGTTAAATGAGGCCTCACCTCCTGGTTACACTAGTGACCATATCCCCCGTGCATCCCGCAAAGGCGGAGGTGTTGCTAACATTTACGATAGCAAATTTCAATTTACAAAAAAAAAAAATGACGTTTTCGTCTTTTGAGCTTCTAGTCATGAAATCTATGCAGCCTACTCAATCACTTTTTATAGCTACTGTTTACAGGCCTCCTGGGCCATATACAGCGTTCCTCACTGAGTTCCCTGAATTCCTATCGGACCTTGTAGTCATAGCGGATAATATTCTAATCTTTGGTGACTTTAATATTCACATGGAAAAGTCCACAGACCCACTCCAAAAGGCTTTCGGAGCCATCATCGACTCAGTGGGTTTTGTCCAACATGTCTCTGGACCCACTCACTGTCACAGTCATACGCTGGACCTTGTTTTGTCCCATGGAATAAATGTTGTGGATCTTAATGTTTTTCCTCATAATCCTGGACTATCGGACCACCATTTTATTACGTTTGCAATTGCAACAAATAATCTGCTCAGACCCCAACCAAGGATCATCAAAAGTCGTGCTATAAATTCACAGACAACACAAAGATTCCTTGATGTCCTTCCAGATTCCCTCTGTCTACCCAAGGACGCCAGAGGACAAAAAATCAGTTAACCACCTAACTGAGGAACTCAATTTAACCTTGCGCAATACCCTAGATGCAGTTGCACCCCTAAAAACTAAAAACATTTATCATAAGAAACTAGCTCCCTGGTACACAGAAAATACCCGAGCTCTGAAGCAAGCTTCCAGAAAATTGGAACGGAAATGGCGCCACACCAAACTGGAAGTCTTCCGACTAGCTTGGAAAGACAGTACTGTGCAGTACCGAAGAGCCCTTACTGCTGCTCGATCATCCTATTTTTCTAACTTAATTGAGGAAAATAAGAACAATCCGAAATTCCTTTTTGATACTGTCGCAAAGCTAACTAAAAAGCAGCATTCCCCAAGAGAGGATGACTTTCACTTTAGCAGTGATAAATTCATGAACTTCTTTGAGGAAAAGATTATGATTATTAGAAAGCAAATTACGGACTCCTCCTTAAATCTGCGTATTCCTTCAAAGCTCAGTTGTCCTGAGTCTGCACAACTCTGCCAGGACCTAGGATCAAGAGAGACGCTCAAGTGTTTTAGTACTATATCTCTTGACACAATGATGAAAATAATCATGGCCTCTAAACCTTCAAGCTGCATACTGGACCCTATTCCAACTAAACTACTGAAAGAGCTGCTTCCTGTGCTTGGCCCTCCTATGTTGAACATAATAAACGGCTCTCTATCCACCGGATGTGTACCAAACTCACTAAAAGTGGCAGTAATAAAGCCTCTCTTGAAAAAGCCAAACCTTGACCCAGAAAATATAAAAAACTATCGGCCTATATCGAATCTTCCATTCCTCTCAAAAATTTTAGAAAAGGCTGTTGCGCAACAACTCACTGCCTTCCTGAAGACAAACAATGTATACGAAATGCTTCAGTCTGGTTTTAGACCCCATCATAGCACTGAGACGGCACTTGTGAAGGTGGTAAATGACATTTTAATGGCATCGGACCGAGGCTCTGCATCTGTCCTCGTGCTCCTAGACCTTAGTGCTGCTTTTGATACCATCGATCACCACATTCTTTTGGAGAGATTGGAAACCCAAATTGGTCTACACGGACAAGTTCTGGCCTGGTTTAGATCTTATCTGTCGGAAAGATATCAGTTTGTCTCTGTGAATGGTTTGTCCTCTGACAAATCAACTGTAAATTTCGGTGTTCCTCAAGGTTCCGTTTTAGGACCACTATTGTTTTCACTATATATTTTACCTCTTGGGGATGTTATTCGAAAACATAATGTTAACTTTCACTGCTATGCGGAATACACACAGCTGTACATCTCAATTAAACATGGTGAAGCCCCAAAATTGCCCTTGCTAGAAGAATGTGTTTCAGACATAAGGAAGTGGATGGCTGCAAACTTTCTACTTTTAAACTCGGACAAAACAGAGATGCTTGTTCTAGGTCCCAAGAAACAAAGAGATCTTCTGTTGAATCTGACAATTAATCTTAATGGTTGTACAGTCGTCTCAAATAAAACTGTGAAGGACCTCGGCGTTACTCTGGACCCTGATCTCTCTTTTGAAGAACATATCAAGACCATTTCAAGGACAGCTTTTTTCCATCTACGTAACATTGCAAAAATCAGAAACTTTCTGTCCAAAAATGATGCAGAAAAATTAATCCATGCTTTTGTAACTTCTAGGTTAGACTACTGCAATGCTCTACTTTCCGGCTACCCGGATAAAGCACTAAATAAACTTCAGTTAGTGCTAAATACGGCTGCTAGAATCCTGACTAGAACCAAAAAATTTGATCATATTACTCCAGTGCTAGCCTCCCTACACTGGCTTCCTGTCAAAGCAAGGGCTGATTTCAAGGTTTTACTGCTAACCTACAAAGCATTACATGGGCTTGCTCCTACCTATCTCTCTGATTTGGTCCTGCCGTACATACCTACACGTACGCTACGGTCACAAGACGCAGGCCTCCTAATTGTCCCTAGAATTTTTAAGCAAACAGCTGGAGGCAGGGCTTTCTCCTATAGAGCTCCATTTTTATGGAACGGTCTGCCTACCCATGTCAGAGACGCAAACTCGGTCTCAACCTTTAAGTCTCTACTGAAGACTCATCTCTTCAGTGGGTCATATGATTGAGTGTAGTCTGGCCCAGGAGTGGGAGGGTGAACGGAAAGGCTCTGGAGCAACGAACCACCCTTGCTGTCTTTGCCTGGCCGGTTCCCCTCTTTCCACTGGGATTCTCTGCCTCTAACCCCATTACAGGGGCTGAGTCACTGGCTTTACTGGGGCTCTCTCATGCCGTCCCTGGAGGGGGTGCGTCACCTGAGTGGGTTGAGTCACTGATGTGGTCATCCTGTCTGGGTTGGCGCCCCCCCCCCCCCCTTGGGTTGTGCCGTGGCGGAGGTCTTTGTGGGCTATACTCAGCCTTGTCTCAGGATGGTAAGTTGGTGGTTGAAGATATCCCTCTAGTGGTGTGGGGGCTGTGCTTTGGCAAAGTGGGTGGGGTTATATCCTTCCTGTTTGGCCCTGTCCGGGGGTGTCCTCGGAGTGGGCCACAGTGTCTCCTGACCCCTCCTGTCTCAGCCTCCAGTATTTATGCTGCAGTAGTTTATGTGTCGGGGGGCTAGGGTCAGTTTGTTATATCTGGAGTACTTCTCCTGTCCTATTTGGTGTCCTGTGTGAATCTAAGTGTGCGTTCTCTAATTCTCTCCTTCTCTCTTTCTCTCTCTCGGAGGACCTGAGCCCTAGGACCATGCCCCAGGACTACCTGACATGATGACTCCTTGCTGTCCCCAGTCCACCTGGCTGTGCTGCTGCTCCAGTTTCAACTGTTCTGCCTTATTATTATTCAACCATGCTGGTCATTTATGAACATTTGAACATCTTGGCCATGTTCTGTTATAATCTCCACCCGGCACAGCCAGAAGAGGACTGGCCATCCCACATATGCTCTCTCTAATTCTCTCTTTCTTTCTCTCTCTCGGAGGACCTGAGCCCTAGGACCATGCCCCAGGAATACCTGACATGATGACTCCTTGCTGTCCCCAGTCCACCTGACTGTGCTGCTGCTCCAGTTTCAACTATTCTGCCTTATTATTATTCGACCATGTTGGTCATTTATGAACATTTGAACATCTTGACCATGTTTTGTTATAATCTCCACCCGGCCCAGCCAGAAGAGGACTGGCCACCCCACATAGCCTGGTTCCTCTCTAGGTTTCTTCCTAGGTTTTGGCCTTTCTAGGGAGTTTTTCCTAGCCACCGTGCTTCTACACCTGCATTGCTTGCTGTTTGGGGTTTTAGGCTGGGTTTCTGTACAGCACTTTGAGATATCAGCTGATGTACGAAGGGCTATATAAATAAATTTGATTTGATTTGATTTGATTTGCTCAGGGAAGAGTGAGGGCTGATAACCCACAGAGCACTCAAAGGGGGAGAGACCAGCGGCCGAGCAGGGAAGGCATACTCCACCCACATGAGTTGCTGGCTCCAGGTGGTGGGGTTGGCCGAGACAAGGCACCGAAGAGTCGTCTCCAGGTCCTGATTGGCACGCTCCGACTGGCCGTTAGATTGAGGACAGGCTGTTCTGAGCACATACCGTGCATGCAGTAAGGAATGCTGAGACATCAGAAACCAAAGTGGGCCACCAAAAATGTTGTCGGAGGAAAGCCAAGGCCCGGTGGGAGCCGGGATGGCAGGTTAGATTAGAAGAGTGAACCCATTCTAGGACTGGAAACCAGGCAGAATCCGCGAAGAACAATCGGTTATACATAATCAGATACTTGCAGTGGCCTCTAGCTTTGTTAAAGGCTGTCTTCCATTTGTCTCCTTCCCGTATCGGAAGCAGATGGTAGGTGTTCCAAAGGTCCAACTTAGAGAATACAGTCGTCCCTTTGAGAGGCTTGATAGCCGAGGAGAGAAGTGGTAGCGGGTAACGGTTCTTTACCATGATGTCATTAAGGCCCCAGTAGTTGATACATGGGTGCAGGGTTTTGTCCTTCTCCACAGAGATCCCTGCGCTGGTAGGGGAGGAAGAAGGCTGGCCCCAGAGAGTCCTCAATGTACCCTTCTATGGTCTGAACCAGACAGGGAATAAAGCTGCCCCTGAGGCGGTGTAGTGCCAGGGAGGAGGTCAATGGCGCAGTCATAGGGTCGATGCGGAGGAAGAGATGTGGCGCTGGCCTCATTGAAAACCTCCCAGAGGTCCGGATACTCTGTGGGAATGGCTTTACCCAAGCCTACAGGAAGAGTCCAGGGGCGGGCTGCGCTGCCTTGAGGCAATGCGTGTGGCAGAACGGGCTCCAACCCATGATTGAACCCGTAGCTCAGTCAATCAGGTGTTGTGCCTCTGGAGCCATGACAACCCCAAAACCACAGGTGCATGAGGATATTCAATGAGTAGAAACTGCATGAACTCACTGTGATTCCCTGACACTTGCAGGTTGATAGGAATCATACTGTGAGTGACCCTGCCAATAGAGCGTCCGTCCAATGCTCTGGAGTCCATGGGAACGGAGAGGAGCTGTGTGGAGATAGCCAGCTCTGACACCAGGGTAGTGTCCATCAGCCCCAGAGTCTAGGAGTACCCGGAAAGATTTACACCGGTCGCCCCACAACAGGATAGCATGGAGAGGAGTACGAGTAATGTGAGATGGGATACTCCCTGTATGGCCCACCAGCATACTCGTACCTACTGATGAGCCTGGGCTTTTTACTGGACAGGTGGATATATAATGTCCTGAAGTTCCACAATACAGACCGATTTTAGAGCTCAGTCTGCTTAAACAATCCTCAAGGGACAATCTAGCCCTGCCCAGGTGCATGGGTGCCGGAGGAGGCGAGTCGATAGTCCTCAATGATTTCTAAAGGAACTCAGGTGACATTGGATTCTCTTGGGAGTGCTGGCGTCAGAGATTTTCAGGGATCTTCGGAGGTGAGGGGAAAACAGTGGACAGGCATGTGTGCCCAGGAACAGGCCTCCTCTCCCTACTGTGTTCCTGTAGTCGCCTATCAATCCTTATGTTCAAGGCTATGAGAGAGGGTAGCAAGAACATTGATTACTCACTTCAACCTTGTATTACTCCTCTCCTAATTAATCTTCCTCTAAGGCAACAAAAACAAATAGTTTATTCCATTCTACAACATTGCCTTCCTCAGAGGCAGCAGTGTTTTAAAGGTAGCTTTTCTGCCCTAGTAACGTCTCCTGAGACAGCAATAATTTTAGAACATAACTTTAACCTTATCTTACCTCGAGGCAGGAGAATGAATACCATAGCATTATTCCATAGTACTTTCCCCAGAGGCAGCAACATCTATTGTATATCGCCTGAGATGTTACACCTCACTTCCGCAGAACAAGGGAGAGAACTGTTTGCTGTTTGGAATGTTTTGAAAGTTTATTGAAAAGTTTCTTAGTAGCTAGCTACCTTTTGAGTTTGGTTCCTGCGACACAGTTGGCATCAGTTACTGGGACTGCTACAATCTGTCTGGTGATCCTGCTGACCAAGGTCTGATCAGCTGTTTGGAGATAGATAACTTCCTATCAAGCTAACAGGGTTTTCTTGAGGGCTTGAACGCAGCCTGCGACTCGGTTAGCCATTGTGGATTGTCCCGGACTTGTGTCTGTCTAGATCCCTACTGTTTATTGTTGTTTTCAATCTTTTCTGCGACCTGCCCTGTCTGGAAGTGCGTGGAGTAACAGCGTAATCTACATTGCTACCATGACAAAAACCAAAAACAGTGGTGTCGCTCTATCACAGGTGAAGGATCTTTTAAACTAACAAAAAGTGTTCTTTGTACTCATCCAAATGTATTGATCACATTTTTTTGTTCTAAAGCTGTATACATACCCATTAGATGCAGTGATCCCAGTATAGTGTCTATATTTTTTATTTATTTTATTTCACCTTTATTTAACCTGGTAGGCTAGTTGAGAACAAGTTATAATTTACAACTGCGACCTGGCCAAGATAAAGCATAGCAGTGTGAACAGACAACAACACAGAGTTACACATGGAGTAAACAATAAACAAGTCAATAACACAGTAGAAAAAAAGAAAGAGTCTATATACATTGTGTGCAAAAAGCATGAGGAGGTAGGCGAATAATTACAATTTAGCAGAAAAGTAAAAGTTCCAAAAGCTGGGTCTAAAAATATATTTTGCTTAGATGATGTTAAAAATATTTGTTGGTCTGATCAAACTAAAATCAAATCAAATTGTATTGGTCACATACACATATTTAGCAGATGTTATTGCGGGTGTAGCAAAATGCTTGTGTTCCTTGCTCCAACAGTGCAGTAGTATCTAACAGTGCAGTAGTATCTAAAAACAATTCACAACAATACACACAAATCTAAAAGTAAAAGAATGGAATTAAGAAATATATAAATATTAGATTGAGCAATGTCGGAGTGGCATTGACTAAAATACAGTAGTACAGAATACAGTATATACATATTAGATTAATAAAGCAGTATGTAAACATTATTTAAACATTATTAAAGTAACTAGTGTTCCATTATTAAAGTAGTCAGTGATTCCAAGTCTATGTATATAGGGCAGCAGCTTCTAAGGTGTAGGGTTGCGTAACTGGGTGGAAGCCGGCTAGTGATGGCTATTTAACTGTCTGATGGCCTTGAGATAGAAGCTGTTTTTCAGTTTCTCGGTTCCAGCTTTGATGCACCTGTACTGACCTTGCCTTCTGGATGACAGAGGGGTGAACAGGCTTTGGCTCGGGTGGGTGATATCCTTATGATCTTTTTGGCCTTCCTGTGACATTAGGTGCTGTAGGTATCCTGGAGGGCAGGTAGATTGCCCCCAGTGATGCGTTGCCTACACACTTGTTGTTTAATTGGCTCATTGTGTCAAAACTCTACACACAAGCCAAATAAGACACACCACTTGGAGAAAAACATCTCACTTCTATGTCAAAATGAAACTCTGCAATCAAAACCTAACAATCCTTTTTCAAAATGGCATCTTGCAACAAAATGATACACACATGCACCATTTTAATTACTCTTTCAAAGCAGCAACACACTGATGTACTTTATACAAAACACTGCTGTCTTTAATACTTTGCATACCTTTTACATTTTCTCATACAGGTTCTGTGAAAGATTGTTCCAGTACAGTACATCTACTCACATTTCAATGAACACAAAAATAGAAAGGCTTCAGAAAAAAAAATATTAAGCTTACTTTTTTTGCCATTGCAGGTTTTTACAACAACAACAAAAAATGCAAAGAAAAGTTGAATTACGGTACAGTAATCAATACACTATGCTACTGTAAATTCACAGAAACAAAAATAATTACAGTAAAATTACAGTGCAATGGTAAAAAAGTAGTATAGTATTGTAAGGGAGGGGGTGGATGGTTTATGGATCCCACCTTCTGTTAGGGTCTGGCCACATCACCTCATCCACAGGCAGCAGGGAAAATATCTCCTTGTATCCAACCCTGGACTGACCCCACCTCAATGTCTCCGTATGCCTCTTCCATTGCTTGCAGAAGAGGCAAGCGGGTGTGCGATTGGCAGTCATACACTTTCCAACGCCAAGCCAAAAATAATTCCTCAATCAGATTGAGAAATGGGGAGTAAGGGGGCAAGTATACAACTGTGAAGTTATTGTGGTTGGTGAACCAGTCCCTGACCAGAGCAGCCCGGTGGAAACTAACATTATTCCAGATGACAACAAACCTGGGCTGCTCTAGTCCGTCCTGTACAACTGCATTATGTAATGCATTCAGAAATATGATTATGTGTGCAGTATTGTAGGGACCTAGGGTGGCATTGTGATAGAGAACTCCTTGCAGACTAATGGCGCCACACAAGGGGACATTTCCCCCGCGCTGCCCAGGGACATTCACAACGGCTCTTTGTCCTATAACATTTCGGCCCCGATGCCTGGTTTTAGCTAGATTGAATCTAGCTTCATCAATGAAAATGAACTCATGAGGCTGTGCAGCTGCATCAAAGTTCAGGACTCTCTATAACAGAAAATGCGTATGGTGTAACTCAAAACACAGGACTACAATGTCTACATTTTCACACAAGGATGGGGTGGGGGGTGGGTTGGATCAGACACAATCAGTCAAAACTACAAGCTACAGGCAAGGCAGGTGCCCTCACAGACAACCCCCCCCCCCCCACCCCCCCCCACCCCCGAATGGAGGCACCTGCCTAGGTCACATACTGCTTTGTTTGAATGTATCCATGTAGTGCAAATAGGACACAATCTACTGCCATTACTGTATTAAAGTATAGTACAGTGACACTTACTTGCACATAGTCATAGCGAAGGTGTAACGCTGTTCTTCTCAAGTGGAACCCTGTACAGCTGCTTCATCGTAAGTTGGTGTTGATGCAAGATGCGGCAGAGTGTCGACATACTGACACGGTTGATATTATGGAATGTTGTGTGATTTGCGATTATTTTCTCTCGTAGTTGATGTAGGCGGATGGTGTTGTTTGCCAACACTAGATTGACAATGGCCAGTTCCTGTTCATGGAGAACAGACGTTGCCTTCCACCCTCAGGAGGTCGTCTGGCAGTTCTGTAGAAAATGCAAGAATATGATTAGATAATTTTTTACATACTGTACTGTCATACTACTTCACAGCAGTATATCTATTTATTTTTTTCACTGAGGAGCATACACCTAATGTTGTAGGACTACATTGTATTGTACTGTGATGAAGAATTATGTGCAACAATTACATAGGTACAGTCTAGTGTAGAAAGTTGAAGACATACCTGTTCTCCAGTCTAAATGTCCTTATTATGGATGCTACTGTGTCGCGACTCAGGTTGGATTGGACTCTCTACCAGGCCATGATTTATGACATGGTCCACCAAAGTGGACTTAATGTCGTCGGAAATATGTGTCCGTCTATTGCCTGGTCCCCTTCTTTGTTCTTGTCCTCCTCGTCCTCCTCTCTCTCTTCCTCTTCCTCTACCTCTTTCTCTTCCTATTGCTCCCACTGCCTCCATGTTTGCAAAGTTCTCACAAAAGTGGTGAGCTTACCTGAGGTCTATTTGTAGTGCTAAGGCTCAGATTAATTGGTGTTCAATTACTGTGTAAGTGTTTTCATTTGTGTGTGTGGGTGTTGCCAATTTCAGGTATGCTTTGCATTTTGAATAGAAGAGTTTTATCAATGATCGCAAGAGATTTCATTCTTGTCTAATGTAAGAAACAGTGTGTAGTGTTTTGCAAGTGTGTTGCAGAATTGCAAACAAAGTGCAAAGCAGTACCTTTGGTGCCTTTGTTTAAGGCATGGTTACAAAAGTTAAGGTTTTGATGCTTTTGTCTAAGCATTCACTTTCAGTGGGTAAGCAATCGGCAAAAACTGTAATAACTTGATGAATTTATAAAATGTGCTTCTTCCAATTATTGATAAACATGCACCTAAGAAACTATTAAGAACTATTAAGGCTCCATGGATTGATGAGGAATTAAAAAACTGTATGGTTGAAAGAGATGGGGCAAAAGGAGTGATTAATAAGTCTGGCTGCATATCTGACTGGCTGACTTACAGCACATTGAGAAATTGTATGACTAAATTCAACAAAAATAAAAAGGAAACTGTATTTTGAAGCCAAGATTGATTACATAAAAATGATGGAAAAAACTTTCAATTAAATTATGGGCAGAAAGATCAATTTAACTCCATCTTTCATTGAATCAGATGGCAGGAAATGCCAACAATGAACAGTGAGCCATCGTAGTCATGCATAAAAAAATCTAATAATGAATGAAAAGCATTGCAAGTTAGTGTGGGAGAGGAGGAAAAATGATTGTTATCGATCAATAATGACAAACCTCCTGGCATTGACAACTTAGATGGAAAGCTTTTGAAGATGGTAGCTGACTCTTATAGCCACTCATATCTATCATATCTTTAATCTGAGCCTAGAGGAAAGTATTTGTCCTCACGCATGGAGGGAACCTGAAGTCATTCCGTTATCCAAGATTGGTAAAGCGGCCTTTCTGGTTCTAACAGCAGACCAACTGTACAGTATCAGCTTGATGCCAGCTCTTTCGGCATGTTTATAGAGAAGGGCACTCAGCATGTACTGCACTGATACAAATGACTGATGATTGGTTGAAAGAAATTGATAATAAGAAGATGGTGGGAGCTGTACTGTTAGATTTCAGTGCAGCCTTTGACATTATTAACCATAACCTGTTGTTGGGGAAAACGTATGTGCTATGGCTTTTCATCTTCTGCCATATTGTGGATTCAGAGCTATCTAATAGAACTCAGAAAACTCAGAGGGATTTCTTTGATGGAAGCTTCTCTAATGTCAAACATGTTAAGTGTGGTGTACCACAGGGCAGCTCTCTAGGCCCTCTACTCTTTTATATTTTTACCAATGACCTGCCACTGGCATTAAACAAAACATGTGTGTCCATGTATGCTGACAATTCAAACATATACGCATCAGCAACTACAGCTAATGAAGTCACTAAAAACCTTAACACAGAGTCAGTCTGTTTTGGAATGGGTGGCCAGAAATAAACTGGTCCTGAACATCTCTAAAACTAAATGCATTGTATTTGGTACAAATCATTCCCTGAGTTCTAGACCACAGCTGAATCTGGTAATGAATGGTGTGGCTGTTGAACAGGTTGAGGAGACTAAATTACTTTGTGTTACCTTGGACTGTAAACTGTCGTGGTCAAAACATATACATTACCATTCAAAGGTTTGAACACACCTACTCATTTTCTTTATTTCTTTATTTGCACACTCTTGGCTTAACCCCAGAGAGATAGAGAGAGATATATCGGTGGCATGCTATGACACCAACATGCATTTCTTTATACAGATGACTACTGTGTCTGTTATATAGATATAGAAGATCAGATTTGATTTGTTAATTGTCAATCCAAATATTGTGTATAAAGATAAACATTATATTGTTAGATTATAGGAGTAACTCGGTAGGCCTGAAACAGTCTTCCTCATCTCAAGTTCAACTGTCGGAGTCAGTTGGAGTTTACTTCGTTCATATCACAGGCATGCGGTAGCTAAAGCTTAATAATAGCCACACCATACCAAACCTTCACAACGTTTCTAAACTTTGTGAGGGTAATATCAAGAGTAAGTCAAGCCATTGTTTATTGGGAAAATACGAGCAGAAGAACAAATGTAAACCAGGGAAAAAACGTACTACCCTCCCCTGTGCCACCCCAAAAACCACATAACCCTCCCCAAAGCAAAAATATACGTTTGCGGCTCCGGACAGACGGGCGGCTCTGGCGGCTCCGGACAGACGGGCGGCTCTGGCGGCTCCGGACAGACGGGCTGCTCTGGCGGCTCCGAACAGGAGGGCGGCTCTGGCGGCTCCGGACAGGAGGGCGGCTCTGGCGGCTCCGGACAGGAGGGGGACTTGGTTCTGGGAGCATGCACAGGATTCACCGGGCTGGGGAGACATACAGGCAACCTCTTCCTTTGCCGAGGCACTGGATACACAGAGCCATGGAGGCGCACTGGCGGTCTCAACCGCATAGCTGCCCCCCCCCCCCCCCCGTTCTGGCTGGATGCCAACTTCCACCCGGCAAATGCGGGACGCTGGCACCGAGCACACCGGCCTGTGAATACTCGGCCGAGACACAGTGTGCATCACCCCATAGCACGGGGCCTGCCTGACCTGTCACCTGCTTGCCCCAGTAAGCACCGGGAGCGGGCTCAGGTCTCCAACCTGACTACGCCACACTCCCCGTGTGCCCCCTCCCCAAAAATATTTGGGGCTGCC
Source organism: Oncorhynchus mykiss (assembly GCF_057628025.1). NCBI lineage: Eukaryota > Metazoa > Chordata > Actinopteri > Salmoniformes > Salmonidae > Oncorhynchus > Oncorhynchus mykiss. Next base: position 23,121,718 of record NC_143038.1, read on the forward strand.
TCTCGTGCCAACTCCTCGTAGTGTTGCCGCTCAGCCTTTGCTGCCTCCAATTCCTCCCGTGGACTGCAATACTCCCCAGCCTGTGCCCAGGGTCCCTTGCCTTCCAGTATCTCCTCCCATATCCATTTCTCCAGATAACGCTGTTGCTCCTCACCACGCTGCTTGGTCCATTTGTGGTGGGTAGTTCTGTCACGGCCGTTGGTGGAAGAAGGTGAGGACCAAGGTTCAGCGTGGTACGTATTCATCTTTTATTAGTTGAACTGAACACTGAATAGCAAAACAATAAAGAGAACAACCGAAACAGTTCTGTCTGGTGCAGACACAAAAACAGAAAGCAACTACCCACAAAACCCATGTGGGCAAGAGCTACCTAAGTATGGTTCTCAATCGGAGACAACGACAGATAGCTGTCCCTGATTGAGAACCATACCCGGCCAAAAACAAAGAAGTACAAAAACATAGAAAAAAGAACATAGAATGCCCATCCTAGTCACACCCTGGCCTAAGCAAAATAGAGAATAAAAAGCCTCTCTATGGCCAGGACGTGACATTCTGCCTAAGTAATAATACATTTAGTAATCTAGTAAAGTTACTACTTCCTCAGGGGAGATTACTAGGGTATTATAGCTACCTTGAAAACGCTGCTGCCTCTGAGGAAGGCAATGTTATAGAATAGAATATACTTTGGATTTTTGTTGCCTCAGAGGAAGATTTATTGGAGTAATTAAAAAAAAAAATCTGCCTCAGAGTAATCTATGGCAGAAAGAATTATACAGTTGGCTTTTCTGCGTCAGACAGGATAAGGTTGAAGTGAATAAGCAATGTTCTTGCTATCCCGAGGGCAGATAAGCAGAGAACTGTGCTGCCTTCCAGGGAACATATTATGACAGATATAAATCTTGGGCCATTAGCTCATGCTAGCTATACAATAGCTATATATATATACAGTGCCTTGCGAAAGTATTCGGCCCCCTTGAACTTTGCGACCTTTTGCCACATTTCAGGCTTCAAACATAAAGATATAAAACTGTCTTCAACAACAAGTGGGACACAATCATGAAGTGGAACGACATTTATTGGATATTTCAAACTTTTTTAACAAATCAAAAACTGAAAAATTGGGCAAATTTTTAAATGCACCTGCACTGTATAAATGCACCTGCACTGTGATAGTCTCAGAGGTCCGTTAAAAGCGCAGAGAGCATCATGAAGAACAAGGAACACACCAGGCAGGTCCGAGATACTGTTGTGAAGAAGTTTAAAGCCGGATTTGGATACAAAAAGATTTCCCAAGCTTTAAACATCCCAAGGAGCACTGTGCAAGCGATAATATTGAAATGGAAGGAGTATCAGACCACTGCAAATCTACCAAGACCTGGCCGTCCCTCTAAACTTTCAGCTCATACAAGGAGAAGACTGATCAGAGATGCAGCCAAGAGGCCCATGATCACTCTGGATGAACTGCAGAGATCTACAGCTGAGGTGGGAGACTCTGTCCATAGGACAACAATCAGTCGTATATTGCACAAATCTGGCCTTTATGGAAGAGTGGCAAGAAGAAAGCCATTTCTTAAAGATATCCATAAAAAGTGTTGTTTAAAGTTTGCCACAAGCCACCTGGGAGACACACCAAACATGTGGAAGAAGGTGCTCTGGTCAGATGAAACCAAAATTGAACTTTTTGGCAACAATGCAAAACGTTATGTTTGGCGTAAAAGCAACACAGCTCATCACCCTGAACACACCATCCCCACTGTCAAACATGGTGGTGGCAGCATCATAGTTTGGGCCTGCTTTTCTTCAGCAGGGACAGGGAAGATGGTTAAAATTGATGGGAAGATGGATGGAGCCAAATACAGGACCATTCTGGAAGAAAACCTGATGGAGTCTGCAAAAGACCTGAGACTGGGACGGAGATTTGTCTTCCAACAAGACAATGATCCAAAACATAAAGCAAAATCTACAATGGAATGGTTCAAAAATAAACATATCCAGGTGTTAGAATGGCCAAGTCAAAGTCCAGACCTGAATCCAATCGAGAATCTGTGGAAAGAACTGAAAACTGCTGTTCACAAATGCTCTCCATCCAACCTCACTGAGCTGTTTTGCAAGGAGGAATGGGAAAAAATTGCAGTCTCTCGATGTGCAAAACTGATAGAGACATACCCCAAGCGACTTACAGCTGTAATCGCAGCAAAAGGTGGCGCTACAAAGTATTAATTTAAGGGGGCTGAATAATTTTGCACGCCCAATTTTTCAGTTTTTGATTTGTTAAAAAAGTTTGAAATATCCAATAAATGTCGTTCCACTTCATGATTGTGTCCCACTTGTTGTTGATTCTTCACAAAAAAAGACAGTTTTATATCTTTATGTTTGAAGCCTGAAATGTGGCAAAAGGTCGCAAAGTTCAAGGGGGCCGAATACTTTCGCAAGGCACTGTAATCTAAATGGCGCTGTGTAATAATTTTAAGGTTAAAATGTATTAATTCTTTGAAATAACTTATTCACCTAGTCAATTCATGTCAGCATGACAAAATGTTGAGGTGAGGGGAATTTGTGTTTTTCATAGGTGTAAGTAAAAAAATTAATCTTTGAATTTTCTTTGTAAATTATAAAATTTTAGAATTATCCATGAACAATTATGTTTGTTGAAAAGAGGAAAGGAAGAGCTACATTTCAAACCTGTTTCTGAATTGTACTGTACTTTACTGTACTAAACTCTCATGTACTGTACTGTATTGTTCTGAACTATACGGTTGAATAATGTACACAGAGCCGTCAGAAAGTTCACACCCCTTCGCCTTTTCCACATTTTGTCGAGTCACAGCCTGAATTTAAAATTGATTAAATTGATATTTTGTGTTACTGGCCTACACACAATACCCCATAATGTCAAAGTGGAATTATGTTAGTTTTTTTACAGACATTGAATATCCATTTGTGCATGGTGAAGTTATTAATGACATTAATTACACTATAAAGATACAGGCGTCCTTCCTAATTCAGTTGCCAGAGAGGAAGGAAACCACTCACCAATGGTGACTTTAAAACAATTACAGAGTTGAGGATGGATCAACAACATTGTAATTACTCCATAATACTAACCTAAATGACAGAGTATAAATAAGGAAGCCTGTACATAATACAAATATTCCAAAACATGCATCCTGTTTGCAATAAGGCACTGCAAAAAACTGTGTCTTAAATACAATGCGTTATGTTTGTGTAACAGGGTTATAGTGGTGATTCCCCTTGCCACTTTATTGTTAAGCCAATGGGTTTTTGGTTTTATTTTTGTCTTGCCTTCACCTACTCAACATGGCATCTTATTGGCGGGTTTGCGTAGCTTGCTTACGAGGGAGGATGTTTCAGTTAGAATCGTCCCAGTGAACAAGCACCAAACCAGCGGTAAGTTGTTGGTTGCAAACCACTGTACGTCAAAAGTGATTTTTATACTCCCAAGTAATGATTTAAATGTACAATTTACATCAATTTGTTTGTGAATGTTATTAGAACACCACACATAAAATGTAGCGTTTTTTGGTGAATATTTGTTGTGCATTTTGTTGTAGAGAATTCCAGCTAATACTAGCTAGTAACATACCGTGTCTGGTGGGGGGGTTCGTATATTTTGTACAGTACGTGAGTGCAGAGTTGGATGGTGAGCCGTACATTGCATGACGTGCAATTTTGTGCTGTTTCTATCAGGAACGTTGTTCAAAATATTATATTGTAATTGCTGGATTATTTTGGTAATCGTTCCAGTGAACAAGCACCAAACCAGCGTGCGTGAGTGCAGTTGGATGGTGAGCCGTGCATTTTGTGCTGTTTCTATCAGAATAAATCTCCATGACTGGTGTTACAAGTTGGAGTTCATGTCGATGATTGATTGTACACAACACAAGAAGAGTACTGTTACATTTGGGGCAAATCGAACAGAACACATCACTGAGTACCACTCTTCATATTTTCAAGCATAATGGTAGTTGCATCATGTTTTGGGTATGCTTGTCCTTGGCAAGGACAAGGGAGTTTATTTTTTAAATAAAAATAAACGGAATAAATCTAAGCACAGGCAAAATCCTAGAGGAAAACCTGGTTCAGTCTACTTTCCAACAGACACCGGGAGACAAATTCACCTTTCAGCAGGACAATAACCTTAAACGCAAGGCCAAATATACTAATGAATTGCTTACCGTGATGACATTGAATGTTCCTGAGTGGCATATATATTTTTCACTTAAATCGACTTGAAAATCTATGGCAAGACTTGAAAATGGCTGTCTAGCAATGACTAACAAAGAATAATGTGCAAATATTGTACAATCCAGGTGCGCAAAGCTCTTAGAGACTTACCCGGAAAGACTCACAGCTGTAATTGCTTTTAAAGGTGATTTAACATGTATTGACTCAGGGGTGTGAATACTTAGGTAAGATTTTTTCATTTAATTTTAAATAAATTTGCAAAAATGTCTAAAAACATGGTTTCACCATTATTGGGTATTATTGTGTGTAGATGGATGAGGAAAAAAAACATAAAAAAGCAATTGAATACATTTTGAATTCAGGCTGTAAAACAAAATGTGGAATAATTCAAGAGGTATCAATACTTTCTGAAGGCGTCAGTGAGCCTTCATTTAAAACAAAATATAGAGAAGCACTCAGCTGAAGATTATGCACACTGACGCTGCCTTGTCTGCGAACCTCAAAGTGCATGCACGTGCATCTCAGATGGTATTTTTGTGTCTCAAATGCTATGTGTGCGCACAACCTGTAGACGTTTGTTGGTTGCGTCTATTGCAGTAGCTTTGTTCCAAGGCGTCAGTTTGCAACACACATACCAGTCGGCGCACTAGCTCTGGTACAGGGCGTTATGCTAGCTACTGTTGCTTGTGCAGCTAGCTATTACACACTAGCTAGGCTAGCTAGTGAGTACAGACTAGCTAGCTACTGTAGTACACACTAAAATTTAGCTTTCATCTGCCCTTTACACAATCCAACCCAGTGTAACCACATTGTTCAGGGACATTGGAACTGCCAGTATACAATAACTTCCAAGTTCCCTTCATTGCCTCCCTCTCACACACATATTTGTTCTGTCACGCACCCACATGTCATATGTTATTATCAAGGCATAAAATGCTGAATTTTGTTAGGAATATTGTTTGATCAAAGAAAGGCTTGGCTATTTCTAAAGTATTTTATGTATATTGCTTCATTTTCTGTTAATAAGTAATAAGCTACTAGCAAACATTGTGACAACCAACCCCATATTGTGTGTCAACCCACCCCACAATGAGGCTGGATGTCACAAGTGAACAGATTGTGTTTGATGGCTTTTAACATAATGTTGGAAAAAGGACAATATGAGGATAAAAAGGGCCCCCATTTCAACCCAAGACCTTGGTATTTCTCCTAAGATTGAAAAGAGTCTTGTAAGATATACTGGTATTGAGAAACACACACAAGTAAAACGTGACAACCAACACCGGTCTACCCGACTCAATTCACTTGTTGTTAAGCAGAGCTCCAGCAAATTACCTGATTAAGGAGAGAAGAAACATCCCATGGGAAATGGAGGTTAGCTTTTGACTTGCTTGATTGTATTGTACACAAGACAGGCTGTTATCAGACGAAAACATATATTTTTGGTTTTGAATCTAGATTAGATCCTTGACAGGTGACGTGCAGTTCACTGAGGAGATTCTGAAAAGGCAGATGTTGTTGAGGATGGTGGTTCAACTAAAAGGTGGTCCCATTTCCTTTCTAATGCCATTACTCGTCTTCAAAGCCCCTCTCTGCATTCTGGGAATTGAGTTTCAGTTGAGCATGTTGGCAGTGGAGGAGGATAAGCTTCCTGTCCCAGAGCCGAGTGAGGAGGATATCTAATCCAACCCTTATGCAGGGCGATTACCATCCCCAGAAAGTGTCTGTGTTTTGATTCACGTGTCGATTTCACCCCTTCTCTCTGGTAGCGCCACTTGGCCAGATGGCACTGTGACTGTAGGTAGCCGAGCCTAAACTAATGATAGTCTCTTGGAAATTCCCATAGGGATCTCTTCCTCTCTTCCCCATTCACTCATATTCTGTAGGTCAGTGTCCTCCAAACACCTTGCAGGCTTGTAAATGACTGTAAGGTGATACAAAGGACACATGAGTGCGCTTGGCCCACTTTTTTATGACTCTTTGTGACTGTAAACAACACAGAGGAGTTGCACTGAAAAAGGGGGCCATGTTGCCACCTCTCCTGGTGCAATGTGTGATAAGTTACCGATTTGACATTTCATTGCCAGGACACAGGTGTAAGATGGCACACATTTGGAAAGGTGTGTGTGTGTAACAGGGGGTGTTGTGTGTATATATTGACTTCTGGAGAGAATGCAGAACAGATCAGTATCAACAGTTTATACATTGTAAATTATTACTCCTACACTATTATGGGATTTCCCAAGCTTTATCTCTGAGGCATAAAATCGGTGGTGATGTCAGTTACAGAGCAAGTCCGTACCATGTACTTTCTAACAGCCTCAGATTTCTGAAAACTGGGGGACCCCAGCCAAGTCTATGAGTCTCTACATGTTGCCAAATCTCTCAACATTTTCTCACTGCTCTTTTCTTTCTTTGTCCCTCATGTGAAAAATGTTTTGGCATGAATCACGGTTTCGACTCCCCGGGTCTAAGCAGTGTTTCTGTCCGTGTTCGTGTGTGTGTGTGTGGGGTGTGATTTGGAGGGAGTATGACACGGATCTGGATTGTGTTAACTCCACAGGGAGAGAGGTATCACTTTAAAGTCTTTGGCGTGGGAGGGAGCTGCCCGCCAGTGTCAACACGTCCCACAACCCACTTGGGAACGCCATTTCCATCCCGTACCCACACTGCCACAGTCATGTTCCTCCTGTTACTCAGTGAGTAACCCTGCGATCGCATTTCACCGCTAAAGCTGCCTGTGCTTTCACATACATGCAAACAAACACACGCGTGCGCACACACGCACACACATAAAATCGCACACACAAACAATAAATGCACACATACAGTACATTCAGACAGTACAGAGAGAATGAGAGAATTCTCATGACAGTAAATGTCACTTACCTTAGATCATTTTTTATGTCTCTGTTTTAGCTTGGTCAGGGCATGAGTTGGGGTGGGCATTCAATGTTTTTGTTCTATGTTTTGTATTTCTGCTTTTGGCCTGGTATGGTTCCCAATCAGAGGCAGCTGTCAAGGTAGCCTGTGTTCCCACTATGATTTGTGGGTAGTTGTTTTCTGTTTAGTGTATGTCACCTTACAGAACTGTTTCGTTTCTTCCATTCACTTTGTTATTTTGTTTCGTGTGTTCAGTGCTAGTAAAGTAACATATGGACACTTACTGCGTATTGGTCCAATCCTTCATACTCGTCGTCAGACAACGAAGAGATCCGTTACAGTAAAATAATGTGTACTTGTTATCTGCATCATTTGTTCTTTTGGCAGGATTTCTTGATTATCAGCATGCTTTTGTGCTAAAAATAAAAACACTCCAATATGCATATTTGATGTAAAAGTTTCGGGAAATATTGCATTTACATTTTTATAATCTCCACAACAAAATATTTCTGCAACAGTGTGGCAGCAGTGGTGCTTTATATGATTATTACTGTGTGAGAGTAAGTTAACACGTGAGCGTAATTTATCTTGAACAAAAATATAAACACAACAATTTCAAAGATTTTACAGTTCATATAAGGAAATCAGTCAATTGAAATAAATCCATTAGGCCCTAATCTATGGATTTCACATGAGTGGGCATAGGCCCACCCACTGGGGAGCCAAGCCCAGCCAATCAGACGGAGTCTTTCCTCCAAAAAAGGGCTTTATTACAGACAGAAATACTCCTCAGCTTCATCAGCTGTCCGGGTGGCTGGTCTCAGACGATCCCGCAATTGAAGAAGTTGGATGTGGAAGTCCTGGGCTGGTGTGGTTACACGTGGTCTGTGTTTGTTAGACCGGTTAGACATACTGCCAAATTCTCTAAAACAACGTTAGAGGTGGCTTATGGTAGAGAAATTAACATTAAATTATCTGGAACAACTCTGGTGGACATTCCTGCAGTCAGCATGCCAATTTCACGCTCACTCAAAACTTGAGACATCTTTGTTGTGTGACAAATGGCACATTTTAGAGTGCCATTTTACTGTCCCCAGCACAAGGTGTAATGATCATGCTGTTTAATCAGCTTCTTGATATGCCACACCTGTCAGGTGGATGGATTATATTGGCAAAGTAGAAATGCTCAGTAACAGGGATGTAAGCAAATTTGTGCCCAAAATTTGAGATAAAAACAATTTTTATGCGTCTGGAAAATGTATGGGATTTTTTATTTCAGCACATGAAACATGGGACCAACACTTTAAATGTTGCACATAATTTTCAAATAAATTCATAAAAAATCCTACAATGATTTTCTGGATTTTTTTCCCTCATTTTGTCTGTCATAGTTGAAGTGTACCTATGATGAAAATTACAGGCCTCTCTCATCTTTTTAAGTGGGAGAACTTGCACAATTGGTGGCTGACTAAATACTTTTTCGCCCCACTGTAGGCCTTGGCTGAACTGTATAGGATCCACGCATCCGTCCCATGCTTCTGTGCACTTTGTGACAGACCCCTTCCTAGCAGGCTCTCTCATGTGCCAACATTATTTTCTCCCTGGAGTTGTTTGACTGACACAGTTATTTCCCTACACAGCATGATACATTTTTCCCACTGTAATTCGGTAGGATGAGAAGGCTTGCAGACAATATCTCGGGGTGACTTTTTGTTCTCGTAGAGAGCAGATTTTTTGCCGCTACAGAAGACATGTTGTTGAAAGGCAAGTTGTGATTTAAAGGGTTTTAATTAAATATTAACTAACACTACCAGTTTGTCCTTGTATTGACATACTTATATGCAAATTAATGTGTATTTTATGTTCCTGCAAAAAAAAAGCCAAGGATACAACAGCTTAACTCAATTCCTTACAGTTTCTGGAACCAAGGCCAGCACCGCATATCCAAACAGATACCTTTCTGTGAGTCAGTCCCCTTGAAATACTTTCACAGTGAGTGACTCAGTCCTGTAGCTTTGTGACATTTAGCACTAAAAACACCACAGCCCTCTCTTTGCCCACAGGTATGATGCCATGAGTCAAGCTGTATGGGAGAACAATGCCCATAAGTCACTATGCTCAATTTAAGAATTTCAGCTCAATACCATTAATCTTCTACACTTAGAGGGTTTGGAGAGAAATATGCTCAGCTAAAGGGGGTTCTATTTCAGAGGGGTATAAATCTGATATATTGGCATTGCTCATCATGGTGATTCAAGAGAAAATGTTCTGTCACACGTTTGTCTGTTTTATGTTGAAGTAGAGATCGCCAAGACAGCTGGCTTCTTCGACACAAGACACAAGTCTCCGAAATAGTTGTGACCACATCCTGCAAGAGGAACACAAGCACCTCTTTCATCGTCCTTTGTTCTTTCAAGGAGAATTTCATTTTGTTTCACGTAAACTGCTATTTGAAGTGCATTGAGTGCAACTTTGCTCGACATACTTGTTGACTTTTGATCTGCCAAACTTAGAAATATGATTTTGGAGCAACATAGTAATGTTTTAATAAACCAAATTATAATTAAGTGCTTCCCTATTTGCAGACTTGAATCACTTGTTTATCTTTCACATCAGAGGAAATAGAACAAGGTTGCCAAATTGCAGTAAACACACTGCAACTCAAACCTGACCCCATCCAAAGCCATAGAAAGCCATTCACTAGTAGATGGTTGGCTGTGTGTATTTAGCAAGGCTGTAAAAGTTGTGAATTACTCCCAGTCAATCAATCAATCAATCAAATATATTTATAAAGCCCTTTTTACATCAGCAGATGTCAGTGCTATACAGAAACCCAGCCTAAAACCCCAAACAGCAAGCAATGCAGATGTAGAAGCACGGTGCTAGGAAAAATTCCCTAGAAAGGCAGGAACCTAGGAAGAAACCTAGAGAGGAACCGGGCTCTGAGGGGTGGCCAGTCCTCGTCTGGCTGTGACGGGTGGAGATTATAACTTCAAGATGTTTCAACGTTCATAGATGACCAGCAGGGTCAAATAATAATCACAGTGGTTGTAGAGGGTGCAACAGGTCAGTACCTCAGGAGTAAATGTCAGTTGGCTTTTAAATAGCCGAGCATTCAGAGGTCGAGACAGCCGGTGCGATAGAAAGAGAGAGAGAGTAAAAAATAGCAGGTCCAGGACAAGGTAGCACGTCTAGTGAACAGATCAGGGTTCCTTAGCCGCAGACAGAACAGTTGAAACTAGGTCAGCCACTGAATAACTCATTGAGGAAATTATTTTATTTCATTTTCACATTATCTAATGGATGCAGTGTAGGGTTTAAGTAGAGAGCACCCTTTTGAGCCTTTTGAAATCCTTAGATATTTTCCCACAGGAGTGGGAGAAAGAGGAATTGTGCAACCCCGTTGGAGCCGCCACGTTTCTCAACACTGAGTGAGAAAATCCTGCAGGATCGGCTACTGCTGTGTAAACTGTGACTCAGACATTTTAGGGCGCTGCTTTTTAGAAGTCCTTACATCTCTATTCAAACCTGCCAGAGCTGTCACGCTTGAACTCCCCTGTGCTCAATAGTTCTACATGTCAGGCTGTTCCCTCTCATTGTGGGCACACTCAATACTCGTTACCATCTGTGTCGGGCAGTGCCAGCGTTAATGCGGGCACTCTGTTGAGGGGAGAACAGCTCATAATAATGTCCGGAATGGAGCAACCATGTGTTTCATGTATTTTATACCGTTCCACTGAACCCGCTCCAGTATTTACCACGAGCCCGTTCTCCCCAATTAAGGTGCCACCAACCTCCTGTGTAAGCACGCTCATCTAAATTATATAGTTAGCTGACAGACTCGATTGAGAGAGCCACAGGCCAGAGTGTGGTTAGCAGTAATTGGTGAGATCCCGTGGGAGCAGGCAGCTAGTGGGCTGGGTGCCTGAAGACCTACGCAGTTAGCAGGCTGATTCATGCCTTCAGCATCAGAGAAAGGAACAGCCCTGCAGTCAGTACCACCAGCACAATGCAGATGCAAGTCTCTCACCAACATCACCACCAACATCACTGACCTCCTCCTTAAGGCTCGAATAAACTTACGCAAATACATTACACCGAGTCAACTGCAGAGAAAGTTAGGGGTTAAGTGCTACAGAAGTTGTGCCATTTATTGGCACCTTTTCACTTTTCTTAAATAATTCCCCATTTCTTCTCAAATAAGTACAAAATTAAATCAAGTATTTTCTTCTTCCTGAAATTCAAAACTTGATAGCTCACAATGGACGGGATGTCAGAGAACGGATTCCACTGGTTGATAGGAAGATCCATTGATTTAAAACTGTAATGGGCTGAGCTGAGGTCCTTATGAGAAATTTGTTGCTGAGGAGATGCATATATGTACAAAATGTCCTGACTTTAGCTCAAACGGAACAGGAAATATACTTGTTCCAAATGTTTTATATCAGTTGATTACTCTAGCGCCCACCTTGGCGTAATCATTTTGTGAAAGCCATAGCTCTATGGCAAGACGCATCATTCATGCATCATTCACAAAGTTTAGTCAAAATCTGGCCAGTGGTGTCTGAGATATTGAATGTGACTAATGTACATACTAACGTTTGTACGTATGGAGACAGATCCATAGTCGTCGTCCCCAGATTTCATTGTGGAGGACAATAACAACATCTCATAATGAATGAGATTGCATGGACAGAGGGGACCTGATCATGGATCAACATTACTCTGAGAAGCTTGATACATATGGGGCCTAGATCATGATCAGAAACATAAGTCAATATGCTATTAATCAGCTAATTATCCTGAAACAATATGTAATTCATACTCATCAGGTTGGTTAGTCATAAGTTATGACTAACTGTAACTTATGACTAACCATATAACATGTAGCCCAAAGACATCTATTAAAAACAACAGCAATATACACTACTGTTCAAAAGTTTGGGGGCACTTAGAAATGTCCTTGTTTTTTGTCCATTAAAATAACATAAAATTGATCAGAAATTCAGTGTAGACATTGTTAATGTTGTAAATGACTATTGTAGCTGGAAACTGCTTGCAGCTTCATTTAATAGTATCTGCAAACACCAGTCTCAACATCAACAGTGAAGAGGCAACTTCGGATGCTGGCCTTCTAGGCAGAGTTGAAAAGAAAAAGCCATATCTCAGACTGGCCAATAAAAATAAAAGATTAAGATGGGCAAAAGACCAGCATCCCAGAGTCGCCTCTTCACTGTTGAGGTTGAGACTGGTGTTTTGCGGGTACTATTTAATGAAGCTGCCAGTTTAGGACTTGTGAGGTGTCTGTTTCTCAAACTAGACACTCAAATGTACTTTCCTCTTGCTCAGTTGTGCACTGGGGCCTCCCGCTCATCTTTCTATTCTGGTTAGGGCCAGTTTGCGCTGTTCTGTGAATGGAGTAGTACACAGCGTTGTACGAGATCTTCAGTTTCCTGGCAATTTCTCGCATGGAATAGCCTTTATTTCTCAGAACAAGAATAGACTGACGAGTTTCAGAAGAAAGTTCTTTGTTTCTGGCCATTTTGAGCCTGTAATCAAACCCACAAATGCTGACGCTCCAGATACTCAACTAGTCTAAAAAAGGCCAGTTTTATTGCTTCTTTAATCAGGACAACAGTTTTCAGCTGTGCTAAATAATTGCAAAAGGGTTTTCTTAATGATAAATTAGCCTTTTAAAATTATAAACTTGGATTAGCTCACACAACGTGCCATTGGAACACAGGGGTGATGGTTGCTGATAATGGGCCTCTGTACACCTATGTAGATATTCCCCCCCAAAAAATCAGCCGTTTCCAGCTACAATAGTCATTTACAACATTAACAATGTCAACACTGTATTTCCAATCAATTTGATGTTATTTTAATGGACAAAAAATATGCTTTTCTTTCATAAACAAGGACATTTCTAAGTGACCCCAAACGTTTGAACAGTAGTGTATTACATATGGACCATAAGAGGCTGGTCAAGTGTTTACCCAAAGTTTTACTGCGTGATATTATGTGGCCTAGGAGCAACATAGTGCTATCTTTTGTAGGTATATGTGTGATAACGTTCTGTTTGATAGGGTGAGTCACTCAACGGCTTAAGGGTTTTCCATTTGCAAGTAGTCTGGTAAACTCTCAGCTGCCAGTGTTTGCATAAGGAGATAATAGGTACTTATACACCTGCACAGGACAGGTATACAGAAAGCCCTCAGGTCAATGGATATATGGATAGACCGGAGGAGAAATACACTTCATCATCTGACCTGGGAAGTGTTGGAATAGTTTAAAAATGCATCCTTCCTTTCTTCCTTAAAGTAATCACAGATCTGACATGTCCGCATTGGTTAAATAAAACCGAGAGACCCTTGCTTTCACATATCCAATCATGTTTGATCTGTGATTGCTCCAGTTAGTGGAAAAAGGGAAGGAGGCATTCTAACCGTATTCAAACACGGCCAAGGGTTTAAATACTATTTGTGTTCTTTCAAATATTTGAGTGTTTGATTGAACCTGCCAGGTCGAGCCTGATCTAGATTTCCAGACGGGCATGGGTTGTACTTGTAGGACTATCTAATTGGTTCCAATGTGTAAACAATGCAGACAAGGTGGTTGAAAAATTCAAATCGACACTGCCCTGCCTTATTTCAGAACCAGCCTCTGTCGGGGTTCCCATCCCCCCCCTTTTTTTACCTCCCTTTTCCCCAAGTTTCGTGGTATCCAATTGCTAGTCGTTACTGTCTTGTCTCATGGCTACAACTCCCGCACGGACTTGGAAGAGGCGAAGGTCGAGAGCCATGCGTCCTTCGAAACACAACCCAACCAAGCCGCACTGCTTCTTAACACAGCGCGCATCCAACCCGGAAGCCATCCCCCTTTCTGACCCACATAAGGTGATGGTGACCTACGGAAGTGACAACCCATTGAACTGTGATGGATCAGTACTGTAACCTGTTGCGACGAGCAAACCCGTATCCGGGAGCGTAATTATAGCCTCAAGCTCATTACCATTACGCAACGTTAACTATTCATGAAAATCGCAAATGAAATGAAATAAATATATTAGCTCACAAGCTTAGCCTTTTGTTAACAACACTGTCATCTCAGATTTTCAAAAAATGCTTTTCAACCATAGCTACACAAGCATTTGTGTAAGAGTATTGGTAGCTAGCATAGCATTAAGCCTAGCATTCAGCAGGCAACATTTTCACAAAAACAAGAAAAGCATTCAAATAAAATAATTTACCTTTGAAGAACTTTGGATGTTTTCAATGAGGAGACTCTCAGTTAGATAGCAAATGTTCAGTTTTTCCAAAAATATTATTTGTGTAGGAGAAATCGCTCCGTTTTGTTCATCACGTTTGGCTAAGAAAAAAAAAGAAAATCCAGTCATTATAACGCCAAACTTTTTTCAAAATTAACTCCATAATATCGACAGAAACATGGTAAACGTTGTTTATAATCAATCCTCAAGGTGTTTTTCACATATCTATTCGATGATAAGTCATTCCTGGCAGTTTGGTTTCTCCTCTGAACGACATGGGAAAATGCCTGCAGCTGGAGCTTGCGCACCAATTTCGACAGAGGACACCAGGCAAATGTAGTCTCTTATGGTCAATTTTCCAATGATATGCCTACAAATACGTCACAATGCTGCAAACACCTTGGGGAAACGACAGAAAGTATAGGCTCAATCATTGCGCATTCACAGCCATATAAGGAGACATTGGAACACAGCGCCTCCAAAATCTGGGGCATTTCCTGTTTGAAATGTTATCTTGGTTTCGCCTGTAGCATCAGTTCTGTGGCACTCACAGATAATATCTTTGCAGATTTGGAAACGTCAGAGTGTTTTCTTTCCAAAGCTGTCAATTATATGCATAGTCAAGCATCTTTTCGTGACAAAATATCTTGTTTAAAACGGGAACGTTTTTCATCCAAAAATGAAATACTGCCCCTAGAGTTTCAAGAGGTGTAGAGCCACGCCTTTGAACTGTGATATAGTACTGTAGAGGCCCCCTCAACCATGTTGATACCTAATCTGGACCAACAGACATGCACCTTATCTCACTGACCTGGCCCAGAAGAGTCAGTCCATTCATGGTGAAAAAACCTGAACGCACACAAGTGTTGGATGTGTTAGCCCAGTGTGGACCTGCCGACTTAAGACTCAAACACCATATCACACGTTAGTTACACGTCATCATTCATTCATTATTTATGTTACCTGGCTATAGGTTATGTATCATGAGTAGGCTTATACCAGTGGCGGTCAGTGACGTTTAAGATGTGGGAGGACACTTTTTAATGAGCATGGCCTTATTTCTATTACAGCATATTGGATGAGTGTCATTCATATTCCATTCACCCAGTTCAATGTAACAGTGATAGGTTTAGGCTACTACATGATACTCAAATTGTCCCTATACCCATCATGAGGTGTGCTACAAGTTTACAACATAGGTGCACACAGGTCAAGAGAAACATTTGAGGTGACAGACAGTGACACATTCAATACTGCATTGCACACTCTTACCTGTATCTAGCTGATGTAGGGTGTAATCATTAGTCCAACAGTTGCAAATTAGAGTTTCTATTGGACAAATTCAGGTACGTTTATCCCTGTTTTGTTTGCTTCTGTTTAAGAAATGTTTTTCAACAGAATCAGCGGAATGAATACACCCCTGATCACGTGTTAACACAGTTGACTTTCATAGCAGCCTTCTCGCATTGTATTCCATCTCACTACGCGCTCTCCTCCTCTCGAAAAAACCTTTCCAAGCCAAATCATATCGTAACCTCTACACGGCCTACATCGTTGTCACCATATTAGCTAAAGTAACATCCTAGTCAACGTAGCTAACAGAACTAGCGCCTTAGTAAACCGCTACAATCATGCAGTAATGTTACAGTGTATAGTCAGTAAGCAGTTTTGCACTTACACCGGCAGGCCCTGGTGGCAATAAATTATTACAACCAAAAGCCTTACCTTGACTTAGAAGAGTTCCAGTGTTTTGTTGGATAGACATAGCCAGCTAACTAACACAGCATCTCTTTGTTTGAACAGGATGTTGAGTAGGCTAAACTAGCTAGCTGCATTTGCTAGCTAAGTAAGTGAAACAAAAAAAAAATGACACTCTTGCTTCTCCTTAATTTGTTCAACTACTCACTGCATTTTATGCACCACAGTGCTAGCTAGCTGTAGTTTATGCTTTCAGTACTAGATTAATTAATTTACCCTTTGATTGGGTGGACAACATGTCAGTTCATGCTGTAAGCTCTGATAGCTTGGAGGATGTCCTCCGGAAGTTGTCATAATTACTGTGTAAGTCTATGGAAGGGTATGAGAACCATAAGCCTCCTAGGTCTTTGTATTGAAGTCAATGTACCCAGAGGAGGACAGAAGCTAGCTGTCCTTCAGCTATACCACGGTGCTACCCTACAAAGTGCTGTTGAGGCTACGGTTGACCTTCATTGCAAAATAGTGTGTTTTAATCAATTGTTTGGTAATGTGATTATTTTTAGCATAGTTTTATCCCCAAAAACATAAATGTTCCTGTTTTTAACATTTTTTTTTTAGGAATTTCACTGAGTAGGATGGTCCTCCCCTTCCTCCTCTGAGGAGCCTCCACTGGCCTATACTATACATCTTCATTCCAGTCTCATCCCTACAGTGAGAAAATCTGCACATACACACATGTGCAAGGGCAAGTTAGATGTGTTATCAATGTATACCCAGCAATGTCTATCGTACATGTAGTTACACATTATACAGAATACAACCTACAGTCACTACAAGACATTAACTGCGGAAAATGATTATGCAACAAGCATGTCATGTCAGCAGAGACACGAGGTGTGGTGAGCCTGCCTGGAGTGACTGTTGTCAGGGAGCCTGATAGGAGTGGAGTTGTGTTTCATCATCCATTGATGGCTGTCCTCTTGACATCTGATATCAGTTGGCTGCCTGCTGACAGGGAACAGTGCCATGGACCCTCGTACTCTCTTGGTGCCCTTCGGACACACATAACAACAGGGCAGGGTGACCAGGCAGCAGTGGAACAAACATGAAATGATTGAACTCCCTGACCCTGCAAGCTTTATAGCTCTTGTGTACTAGACTACAGCACAACATCATACCCCCTGACACTTTATTAGCCTTCTTTGTTAGACACATGCTAATTAGCGTCTGTGGAGGTCGCCTTTTAGGACATCTGGCGTGCAGAACATTTCCAGAACTCGCACAGACACAAGTTTGAAAATGTAGTGATGGTTATCTGGTAGTTTGTCATGGGTCTGAGTGATTATTATGGTCGCTCAGACTTATTTATATGACAGGTATTCATCAGAATCCGTTTGATATTTGGACATAATTACAGAACATTCAGGGGCAGAAATGACACTTCTATTTGGAACCAAGCCATCTCGCTACTACATTATTGCATTTAGTGTTGCAATGCAATGGGTTGTGCCATAAACGTGTTGTTAAAACGTAACTGTTTGAACTACATAATAAAAAATTGATCTGCTAAGTGCCAGAGAACTTTGTGATTTTATATTTCAAATCCCCCATTCCAAATGTTAAATTTTATTCCACACCTTGCTCACCAACTGGCCCCTGCACACCTAACCGAGATCCGGTGTTGATAAGAGGAGCAGATAATTGTTTTTAAAATAATTTTAAAAAGCTGATGAAAACCCGTAAAAGCTTGTGAACCAGACTAACAATTTAAGACTTGTGATATAGTAGAAGTGATATAAAAGGTGAGCACAGCGGTCAGTCTGGTTGACCAGGTTAGTAAAAACATACAGGCACAACTCGGATTCACCAACGGACGAATTGTGCAGTAGGATCAAGAAGCTACTCCAAGGCTAAGCGGAATGAGGGGTGTGGGGGGGGGGGGGGGGGGGGTCGAGTGGGTCCACCAACCGCAGTGGTTTGGACCCGTTGGACATGCGGTCTTCTGAAGAAGCGTTAATGATTAACCCCTTGTTTAACTCTGCCGTATCCCACTTCAAACACGCTCGGCTTTCTTTGGTTCTACGGAAACGGGAGAATGCCAGTGGTTGGAAATAGAGATTAGAGTGCCCCGTTAGCTGGCATCATGGGGGTGAACAAACACCGTCTGTTCACTTTCCCTGGGGTTCCCAGGTCCAGAGCAAGCAGACCAGGCGCCAAGCGGCCAGAGACACACGGGCGACATCAGAGAGAGAACAGTCAGTAAGCCAGTCATTCTGTTTGCTCTCTCTGATCCATTGCGAGGTCATGTTTGACATAGCCATAATGTGACTCTGCACTGGATTGGGGTTTGAGCTCAGTGAAGAGGATCAAATGAGTTCTGAGGAATTAGATTAGACATCGAAATGACCTGCCCAAACAAACATGGCTAGATATGACTCTTTCTCTCCAATAATACAATTAAAGTCTGTTATGACTCCTAATGACATGTGTAATGTTAATCTCTTATGTTCAAATACAGTGCCAGTCTGAGTTGAAAGAAAAGGAAAATGTAATCTTGGTAGCACTGGTACTCCCAATTTAGGAGTACCAGAAAATAGAAGCAAGCCGTTTTCCATGTAGTAATGGAGTAACCATGATGCTAACGAATCACTTGCTTGTTTCTCTAGGGCACTTGGAAACAACGATACAGCAAAACCTTATCATTACAACAATTATTATATGGGAGATTTTTTCATAGTCCCACAGTGCTCTCAAAGTAAAGCTCCTGGTCACACAGCAAAATATTTAGTCTCACTTTAGAGCCCTGCTTTTGCCTGCACTGCGCCACTTCTCTTTATACTCCTGTGTGTGTGGGTGTGTGTGTACATACTGCATGTACAGTATGTGTGAGTGTCTCTTCATGTGTAAATATGTTCTGTAATGACAGGGCCGTTCTGCCTGGCTCCCTCCTCCTCCTCCTCCACTCGGAAGACCGCCAGCTCAGTCCTGGAGGGCGTCTGAGGTTTCTGACTAAGCTCAGTTTCTGGTAAAGGGCCGCACTGCTCACAGCCTCCCGCGCCCTGGCTGCTGCTGCTTTGGATGTAGCAACCTAGCCGTGCAGCTGTAGTGTCTTCTTAACCCTACACAGAAACAAGAACATTACAGAAGCCATGTAGCAATGGGGAGACAGAGCAGGAGGGGAGGGGAGCGGCCATATGGAGTTTACTGTGTCTCTGTAGTACAGTTAAAGGGACATTACATACCACAAACAAACAATCGTCAGATTTTTTCAGATGTATCCAAAGACCAAAGACCTTGTGAGCTGTTATGCTATTCGGGCGCAGCAGGTATCCTAGTGGTTAGAGCATTGGACCAGTTACCGAAAGGTTGCTAGTTCAAATATCTGAGCCGACAATGTGAACATTCCAGGGGTGCCATAGTACTCTGTAAAACAATACATTTCATTGCACATATCTGGTATATGTGACAATAAAACACACACACAAACACTTTTGAATCTGACCTTAAAAATCACACAAAGATATGTCAAATTTCCCTTCAACCCTCACACTCTTATTCTCTCTCTCTCTCACACACACACACACTTTTGAATCTGACCTTAAAAATCACACAAAGATATGTCAAATCAGGTAATGCCAAATTTAAGTATGAATTAAGTATGCTTTCAAGTGTTTGAAATGCATTTTAGAGGTATTGGAAAATTCAGGAAAGCAGAAGGAAGATCATCAGGCAATTATTGTGTATTTAATCTTTCTGAGAACAGAAAATCACATACAGTGTCTTCAGAAAGTATTCGCACTTCTTGAATTTTCCATTTTTTTTGTCTTACAGCCTGAATTTAAATTGGATGAAATTGAGATTTTGTGTCACTGGCCCACACACAATACCCCATAATTACAAAGTGAAAACATGTTTTTTTTTCATGTTTGCACATTTCTTGAAAATTAAATATCTCATTCAAAATAGAAATATCTCATTTACATAAGTATTCACGCCCATGTCAAAACTTTGTAGAAGCACCTTTGGCAGCGATTACAGCTGTGAGTCTTTCTGGGTATGTCTCGAAGATATTTGTACACCTGGATTGTAAAATATTTGCACATTATTGTAAAAAACTAAATCTCAAGTTCTGTCAAGTTGGTTGTTGATTATTGCTAGACAGACATTTTCAAGTCTTGCCATAGATTTTAAAGGCAATTTAAGTCAAAACTGTAACTAGGCCACTCAGGAACATTCAATGTCGTCTTGGTTAGCAACTCCAGTGTATATTTGGCCTTGTGTTTTAGGTTATTGTCCTGCTGAAAGGTGAATTTGTCTCCCAGTGTCTGTTGGAAAGCAGACTGAACCAGGTTTCCCTCTATGATTTTTTGCCTATGCTTAGCTCTATTCCATTTATTTGTATCCTAATAAACTCTCAAGCATAGTCAAATAAAAAATATTTTAAAAATAACATGATGCAGCCACCACCATTCTTGAAAATATGAAGAGTGGTTCCCAGTGATGTGCTGTGTTGGATTTGCCCCAAACATAACACTATGTATTCAGGACATAAAGTACATTTTTTGCCAAATATTTTGCAGTTTTACTTATATTTTTTATTCTGTACAGGCTTCCATCTTTTCACTCTGTGGAGACACTGACTGTTATAATCACCATTGGCCTCATGGAGAAATCCCTGAGTGGTTTTCTTCCTCTCCGGCAACTGATTTAGGAAGGGTGCTTGTATCTTTGTAGTGACTGGGTGTATTAATACACCAACCTAATGAATAACTGACCATGCCCAAAGGGATATTCAATGTATGCTTTTTGTTACCCATCTACCAATAGATGCCCTTCTTTGCGAGCCATAGGAAAAACTCCCTGGTCTTTGTGCTTGAAATTCACTGCTCGACTTAGGGACCTTACAGATAATTCATTGTATGTGTGGGGTACAGAGATGGGGTAGTCATTTAAAGATCATGCTAAACACTATTATTAGTCCATGCAACTAAAGTGACTTTTAAACAGATTTTTACACCTGAACTTATTTAGACTTGCCATAACAAAAGGGTTGACTCAAGACATTTCAGATTTTCATTTTTAATTAATGTGTAAACATTTCTAAAAACATAATTTCACTTTGACATTATGGGATATTGTGTGTAGAGCAGTGACACAAAATCTCAATTTAATCCACTTTTTCCACAACAAAATGTGGAAAACGTAAAGGGGTGTGAATACTTGCGAGAGGCACTGTATATCAGTGGAGCCACTCCAGCTTCACCTATGACTGTCATTCAAAATGACCCATCAGCACTGTCATTTGACCACATTCTGTCTTAGATATATATGGCTGTGTAGGGAGGTGGAAGGGAAGAGTGGTTTTAGCATTTTTAAATCCGTGAATTTCACTGAAAAGGCACTTGGGGTTAGAGGGGTGGGGGGTGGTTTATGTTAAGCACTGTCTCTCTTGTTGAGCCCTGAAGGCAGCAGCATGAGTGAAGAGAGAGGGGCCTCTGAGGGGCCGACCTTATCCGTGTGTGTGGAGGCCACACCTGGGAGCGCTCACGTGCTGCTCAACTGGTGGGAAAGTGGTGGGAGTGTTGACAGACAGCCCAATGATAAGGAGGAGGGAACGAGAAAGAGAGAATGAGGAGGAGGGGGTGGGAGGAGCGGGAGGGAGGGAAAGACAGTACAACTTGCAGAGTAGGACAGATAGTGATCAGGTTGTCATTCGGGGAGGTGTGACTTGGGCTACACATGTGCTTTACACAACAAACTACAACTGACTCTCTTGGGGCTGGTTGAGTTTTGTTTTCTTCATGTCATAGAGTCAGTGCTTCTTTGTTTTTGAGCACATTCTGTTTGAGTGTAGAAAACTGAGGGAAACAGTAGCTAAATGACAAAATGCAAGTAAACTCTCCATTTCGATATCTAGGCGGTTTCTATTTAATTTCACCTTTATTTAACTAGGCAAGTCAGTTAAGAACAAATTCTTATTTTCAATGAGGGTCTAGGAACAGCGGGTTAACTGCCTTGTTCAGGGGCAGAACGCCAGATTTGGGGAGAAGGGTCTAAGCATGCAACCATAAACTATAATAGCCGTGTTAATTCAGCAATGATACAGAACAATGTGGAAAACCGTTAATATAACGTCAGTGATTACAATCCACTATAATACAAGTCTGATTAATGACTAAAATGTAACAGTGAGTCCATTATCAAATGCTCTGCACAGTAATTTGGCCATTCATAAAATTTAAACAGACCAAATAACGCCAGGAAACCGGAAACGTCTGAGGAGGCAGGAGTTAAAAAATTGCTCTACTCCCGGCTTTGGGGTTCCTGCTCTGTTTCTTTCCTTCCCCCACCCGGTTCAGAGGAAGAGGGCGCGCTCGGAAGAATGTGTCCCTGGCAGAACTCCAGGGATTTGCATAGAGCTGGCGGGAAACAGTTCCTCCCTTTGTCAGAACTGTACAGCAGCCAGGAATTCTCGCCCAGCTGCTAGTTCCCCCAGCGCTGGCCTCCTATTGGCTACAGCTTCGCGGGCTTTCTCCTACCATAAACCGGCACATTAAAGTACAAAAGGTCGTTGAGGCCAAGGGGCGTGACCGAACACAACCCTCCTCAATCTTACATTTGAAAACTCTCGCAAGATAACATGAGCACTGGGACAGAAACAAATAGATACCGGGTCTGGAATTGAACCAAAAAGGCTGGCAGAATAACATCAAAGATTTTTTACAACTAAACCAAGATAGACCACAGCCTGTTGTTTCCAATGGGAAGAAATGAGTCATAGCGGGCAGAACAAGCAAGGAGGTGGGCATTCTAGCATACATCTCCATATTTCTGTTAGGGAACTTCTGCTCTGTGTAGTGCGCTTGTGCAATAACTCAATTCGCCTTTGCACTTCTTCTAAACAACATATTTTTTAAAGGTTTTGCAAAGGGCAAAGTATGCAAAACGTAGTCCACTCTGTTCATAACATATTTTAGTTATGGGAACAAAAAACTGTATTGAAATCCAATGTTTCATCAATGAGAAAATTGTCAAAATGCATCTCTTTCCATCTTCTCCCACTGCCGGCCAGTGGGCTTTCTCTCACTACCGTATTTGGTAGTGAGTGGAAACGGCAAGTGGATGCTTCACATTTGTGCATCCGGTGAAATATCTGTCTCATTGTTCTATCTGTGATAATATGGTCCTTTCAATGGCCGATTGTTTGCTTTTAACGAATCCTGTCTGACGTGTCTCATTGCTTTTTGGTCCACATTAATAAACGTCATAGGGCTATATGTGTCACGGCCAGGTCATTGACAGTGCTAAGCTGACAGCTACAAAACACCTCCAGACTAACATTATGAGGGCATCTAGCGGCTAAACCAAGACATGACACCAAAACCACAATCGTTTATAAACAGACTTTTACTGTGCTTTGCCCACTCTTGTTAAGAGTCTCCCTAAAGTCAAAGACAACAGCCATTTCAAATGGGCACACAATGGAGCTCTCTATGCGGGGGACATGCCAGAATCAATTGCCTCAGGATAAGTAGCAAGTTTTCAGCTTCGTTTCAAAAGGAAGACCCCTCACGTGGTTCGGCGCAACACAAGGTGGCCGGTTACCATGGTGAGGGTGGACAGAAAAGCACAGGGCAGGCAGAGATTTGGCGGGAAGTGCTGACACAAAGTGCTGCTTTTGTTGACTTTGTTTCTGGACTGGAGGAAGTCAGAACTGTTTCCGTCCTGATTTGTACAGTCCACTGAACATAACGCCGTTATATCTGGTTGAGGAGACGTGGCCACGTCAATGATTTGATAAGTGTTATCCCAGTGCTCATGAAAATGTTTCATCTTGCATGCCTACGCAATCTTACAGATAAATAAATTGACAGAGAAAATTTCATGACCTTCTCATTTGTCACACTGGATAAAGTCCAAGACAGAGTATGTATCTCATTTTTCAAACTGATAGTAAACTCCCTATTAGTCAAACATATCCAACCTGACTCACCTATTATATCAGAACAAGAAAACATTTGAATATATCAGAACAACAAAACATTTTAAGTCAGAAAACCTCCCAGCAGGGAACAACTTACAGAGAGCCCTCCGTAAATATAGGGACAGTGAATAATCTAAGACTATGAGGTTAAAGTGCAGACTGTCAACTTTCATTTGAGGGTATTTTCATCCATATCGCATGGATAAGGATCCAAAGTATTGAGACAAATTCATAATGTGTATTAAAGTAGTCAAAGGTTTAGCATTTAGTCCCATATTACTAACACGCAATAATTACATCAAGCTTGTGACTCTATAAACTTCTTGGATGCATTTGCTGTTTGTTTCGGTTGTGTTTCAGATCATTTTGTGTCCAATAGAAATTAATGGTAAATAATGTATTGTGTCATTTTGGAGTCCGTTTGATTGTAAATAAGAATAGCATATGTTTCTAAACACTCCTACATTCATTTTGATGCTACCATTATTACGTATAGTCCTCAATGAATTGTCAATAACGACGAGTGAGATTACAGATGCACAAATATCATACTGATCAAAATAATAATTTTATTGCCTTAGTACCTGGCTCGAATTTATAAATCATCCCATCAGTGTCATATCACGTACAATATATGGAAACATCTAGGCAATGGGGACTGTCTAATTGTTGTGATTTTTTTTTTTTTACAGTATTTCAGACATGCAGAGAATGAAGTTGGGTTACTTTTATGTAGCTTTGGGTTACTCCTAAGTCATCTCCAACATTGTGACTTTATATTACAGTTTTTCTCAATCGTGTACATGCATTCTTTGGAACTGTGGTTGAATATATCTACAGCAGAACAACAATGATCAAATGCTTAAATACATTTGCAGAATGTCTGATCATGTTCTTGCCTTTGTACCTCGATTGCATATCTTAAACACACTTTTGCAAAACGTTAAATGCAATTGTCATCAATGAAAACTAATTTCGCTGTAAAGTGTTTTGTTCGCGGAATATTAACACGTGGTTTTCACCAGAAGAGAAAGGGTTGCAAATGTGTTTACAGAAATCAGTAAATAATACTGCACAAAATTGAAAATGGCTTTATTAGTTATAATATAAGGAAAGAGTTAGGCAATGGGGACTGTGTTATTTTAATGTTTTTTTTACAAAATTGCGGATATGCAGAGATGCAGAGAATGAAGTTGAATGACTTCCATTACAGAGCTTTGCTTTAGTGTGGATTGAGGTCTACATTACATTCATATGAGTTCTGTTCCTCCACTTTTGAACCTGTTTCCTACAGCATCTTCACAAGGTCCTTTGCTGTTGTTCTGGGATTGAGTGGCACTTTTTACACCAAAGTACGTTCACCTCTAAGAGACAGAACGCGTCTCCTTCCTGAGCAGTGTGATGGCTGCGTGGTCCCATGGTGTTTATACTTGCGTACTATTGTTTGTACAGATGAACGTGGTACCTTCAAGAATTTGGAAATTGCTTTTCCCATGATGTCAAGCAAAGAGGCACCAAGTTTGAAGGCAGGCCTTGAAATACATCCACGCGTACACCTCTAATTGACTCAAACTATGTCAATTAGCCTATCAGAAGCTTCTAAAGTCATGACATCATTTTCTGGAATTTTCCAAGCTCTAAAGGCACAACTTAGCGTATGTAAACTTCTGACCCACTGGAATTGTGATACAGTGAATTATAAGTGAAATAATCTGTCTGTAAACAATTGTTGGAAAAATCACTTGTGGCATGCACAAAGTAGATGTCCTAACTGACTTGCCAAAACTATAGTTTGTTAACAAGAAATTTGTGGGGTGGTTGAAAAGCTAGTTTTAATGAATCCAACCTAAGTGTATGTAAAAATCTGACTTCAACTGTATGTATTCAGACCCTTTGCTATGAGACTCAAAAATGAGCTCAGGTGCATCCTGTTTCCATTGATCATCCTTGAGATGTTTCTACAACTTGATTGGAGTCCACCTGTGATAAAGTCAATTGATTGGACATGATTTAGAAATGCACACACCTGTCTATTTAAGGTCTCACAGTTGTCAGTGCATGTCAGAGCAAAAACCAAGCCATGAGGTCGAATAATTGTCCGTAGAGCTCCGAGACAGGATTGTGGCGAGGCACAGATCTGGGGAAGGGAACCAATAACATTTCTGCAGCATCGAAGGTCCCCAAGAACACAGTGGCCTTAAATGGAAGAAGTTTGGAACCACCAAGACTCTTCCTAGAGCTGACTGCCCGGCAAAAACTGAGCAATCGGGGGAGAAGGGCTGTTGAAGGGATTTAATTCCTCTGTTTTAATTCCCAATCAAAATTAAATTCTCTGTCAATTCATAAGGATTTGTAAGACCCCTTATTTTATAAGAATGGACAGAGCCCCAGTCTTAAAAGTCAAGTAACAGCCTTTAATTCAAGAGAGTACTGAGTTCATACACATTTTACCACAGGTTATAAACTGAAAATGACGTCAGCGTTTTCTAAATGTTCCGTCTCTTCTTGACACTGGTAGAACGGCCCTATAGTTTTCAAGCCTTCCCTCCTCGCCTAGAGCCAAGGTCAGTCAGTGTAGATAAGCATTCTAGACAGTCTGGAGATAGTTCATTCATTTGTACAAAGGAACAGACCGTCATTGTACTAAACTCCCGACTACATTCACTACATTATATTAAATACTGAGAGCAAGAGAGAAAATTCATACATGTACAGTAGCATAATAGTATTCTGATTAGTACATCCTGATTGAAATGTATACATAATTAGTCATCATTGATAAAAAAAATCCCTTAACAAGGGCCTTATGGGAGGTGACCAAGAACATGATGGTCACTCTGACAGAGCTCTAGAGTTCCTCTGTGGAGATGGGAGAACCATCTAGAAGTATAACCATCTCAGCAGCACTCCACCAATCAGGCCTTTATGGTAGTGGCCAAAAGGAAGCCACTCTGTAAATGCCACCTGACAGCCCACTTGGAGTTTGCCAAAAGGCACCCAAAAGACTCTCAGACCATGAGAAACAAGATTCTCTGGTCTGATGAAACCAAGATTAACTCTTTGGCCTGCATGCCAAGTGTCACGTCTGGTGGAAACCTGTCACCATCTCTACGGTGAAGAATGGTGGTGGCAGCATCATGCTGTGGGGATGTTTTTCAACGGCAGGGACTGCAAGACTAGTCAGGATTGAGGAAAAAAATGAACATAGCAAAGTACAGAGATATTTGATGAAAATCTGCTCCAGAGTTCTCAGGAGTTCAGACTGGGTCGAAGGTTATCCTTCCAACAGGACAACGACCCTAAGCACACAGCCAAGACAACGCAGGAGTGGCTTCGGGAAAAGTCTCTGAATGTCTTTGAGTGGCCCAGCCAGAGCCTGGACTTGAACCCGATCAATGTACACACAATATGGGGTATTTTGTGTAGATTGTCGAGAATTTTTAAAAATAATAATCAACTTTAGAATAAGGCTGTAACGTAACAAAATGTGGAAAAAGTCAAGGTGTCGGAATACTTTCCAAAGGCACTGTATGTGTGTAACACTGGAGAAGGGACACTTCATTGAACCCACTTGTGGGAGACGCAACAATTTTGACACCAGTGAACACCGTGGAACTTTGGCTGAACACCACCATGTTTATGCACCCCTTGGGGGTACTTCTGTCACAATGAGCCTCACTCGGTTTAGGCAGTAATATGCATTGTGGTAACCGGCTGGCACCCAGAGCTGAAGCTGATTAAACATCATGATCATTACACAGGTGCACCTTGTGCTGGGGACAATAAAAGGCCACTCTAAATTGTGCAGTTTTGTCACAACACAATGTCAGAGATGATTCAAGTTTTGAGGGATCGTGCAATTGGTATGCTGACTGCAGGAATGTCCACCAGAGCTGTTGCTAGATAATGTAATGTTAATTTCTCTACCATAAGCCACCTCCAATGACGTTTTAGAGAATTTGGCAGTACGTCCAACCGGTCTCACAACCACAGACCATGTGTAACCACGCCAGCCCAGGACCTCAGCATTTGCATCTTTACCTGCGGGATCGTCTGAGACCAGCCACCTGGACAGCTGATGAAACTGAGTATTTTTGTATGTAATATAGCCCTTTTGTGGAAAGTTTAGTTTCAATGAATGTATTTGTTTTGAGAAGGCAACTACATTTTCAAAATGCATTTATTGTTTCACAAAAGGCTACAGATGTCTGTGTCTTGAGAACACTGTTGTAAAAACATTGCTCCAAGAAATGTTTGTATGCGATTGAGAAAAACTGTAAAGAGCTTTGCTTTGGTGTGGATTTAGGCCTATACATTACTATCAGTTGTGTTCCTCCACTGTATTCACCTTTCCTTATTTATTTTCTGGAATGTGTTCCTGTGCACCAATGGAAAGTCCCCAAAATTCTGAGCAAACCATCCTTTGTATTCAATACATGGAATTCGATTGTGATACTGATGAATGAATCCTGCTTATTTGTATTTTTATTATCAGGGATATTGCATTTGATGTGTAGTACATTGTTTGGCGAAATATGCATAAAAAGAGGGTAATAGCACATAACTCTGCACCTTTGGATAGTTGTACTTCCAATTTCGATCATCATGAGTAAATTATGTCAAAGAAAATGTATTGATCTACTGGGATTTTCTTTTGTCTGCATGGACTCAAGAGATAAACATGGTTGTGTTCATCTTTTTGCAGGCAGTCGTGTTCTTTTGTTGAATGTATTTGCCATTTTGACAGTATAATATGAATGTATTTATGTTTTGAGGAACTACTACATTTTGAAATTACATTTACTGTTTTGGATGTCCACAGATTTCGGTGTCTTGTGGAGTCGGTATTGAAAATGTTGAACTACATTACAATAGATTGTCCCATAAAAAAAAATCTACCATAGTGTACTATAGTATATACTGTGGCCTACAAATGAATGCATGTGTACCATGACAATGCAAACAATGGCAATTATTTATCCATATTACTCTACTGTGCAATGACAATCACAATTTATGTGTTGTACTGTAAATATTTAGCCATTAAAAAATCTGACATATCATGGTGGAAAGCTGGGAATCATACCATGAATAAGATAATTTTATTTATGAAAATAAATCCTGGTTAACACCCTCATACCTACATGAAAACAATACCTACGTTTACCTAAGAATACTACAGTACTTACTTTATAGTTATGTAGTGCACTGTATTAAACTGTAGTATACTTTAGAATATTTTACTACATACTATATTGATATGCTAATATTTAACTTGCATATTGTATACCCTGCCCATTCCCCGTATCCCAAGAGAAACCTACATGCCAAGTATAGACCAAGGTTTCCTCAAGGAGAAAGCCCCCACTGCTATGTCAAAGTCAATAAATAAAAAACAATATAGTAAACACTACAGTAATGGCCACAAAGACAGAAACAGTATATTACAGTAAATACTATAGTATATAAATATAGTAATACTACAGTATTTATACAATATAATACTATAGTATTTTTTCATGTGGACTGGGCTCTCTCCGACACCTCTTGCACTTCCTTTCCCAAAATCTTAACTGATCCAATCTGGGACACAGTCACTCTGTCATCAATTATGTGTCGCAGTGTGAACCACTGCCAAGGCTTCTTCCAGTAAGAGGGTCAGCTTGCTCATCGGTTCCATCCGATCGGAGGTTGCTAGTGACCGCGGCATGACAAAGACAATGATGACAACAGAAGCAAAAATACTCTCCTTTGCTGCCCCGTCCCAATTAAATTCAGATGAATTAATTATAAAGTAAACATTGACTTTACAATCTAACTCGCAATAACGTGTGTACAGCACATATCACAAATCAAAATCAAATCAAATTTTTATTTGTCACATACACATGGTTAGCAGATGTTAATGCGAGTGTAGCGAAATGCTTGTGCTTCTAGTTCCGACAATGCAGTAATAACCAACAAGTAATCTAACTAACAATTCCAAAACTACTGTCTTATACACAGTGTAAGGGGATAAAGAATATGTACATAAGGATATATGAATGAGTGATGGTACAGAGCAGCATAGGCAAGATACAGTAGATGGTATCGAGTACAGTATATACATATGAGATGAGTATGTAAACAAAGTGGCATAGTTAAAGTGGCTAGTGATACATGTATTATATTACATAATATAGAGTACAGTATATACGTATGCATATGAGATGAATAATGTAGGGTAAGTAACATTATATAAGGTAGCATCGTTTAAAGTGGCTAGTGATATATTTACATCGTTTCCCATCAATTCCCATTATTAAAGTGGCTGGAGTTGAGTCAGTGTCAGTGTGTTGGCAGCAGCCACTCAATGTTAGTGGTGGCTGTTTAACAGTCTGATGGCCTTGAGATAGAAGCTGTTTTTCAGTCTCTCGGTCCCAGCTTTGATGCACCTGTACTGACCTCGCCTTCTGGATGATAGCGGGGTGAACAGGCAGTGGCTCGGGTGGTTGATGTCCTTGATGATCTTTATGGCCTTCCTGTAACATCGGGTGGTGTAGGTGTCCTGGAGGGCAGGTAGTTTGCCCCCGGTGATGAGTTGTGCAGACCTCACTACCCTCTGGAGAGCCTTACGGTTGAGGGCGGAGCAGTTGCCGTACCAGGCGGTGATACAGCCCGCCAGGATGCTCTCGATTGTGCATCTGTAGAAGTTTGTGAGTGCTTTTGGTGACAAGCCGAATTTCTTCAGCCTCCTGAGGTTGAAGAGGCGCTGCTGCGCCTTCTTCACAATGCTATCTGTGTGATTGGACCAATTCAGTTTGTCTGTGATGTGTATGCCGAGGAACTTAAAACTTGCTACCCTCTCCACTACTGTTCCATCGATGTGGATAGGGGGGTGTTCCCTCTGCTGTTTCCTGAAGTCCACAATCATCTCCTTAGTTTTGTTGACGTTGAGTGTGAGGTTATTTTCCTGACACCACACTCCGAGGGCCCTCACCTCCTCCCTGTAGGCCGTCTCGTCGTTGTTGGTAATCAAGCCTACCACTGTTGTGTCGTCCGCAAACTTGATGATTGAGTTGGAGGCGTGCATGGCCACGCAGTCGTGGGTGAACAGGGAGTACAGGAGAGGGCTCAGAACGCACCCTTGTGGGGCGGAGATGTTGTTACCTACCCTCACCACCTGGGGGCGGCCCGTCAGAAAGTCTAGTACCCAGTTGCACAGGGCGGGGTCCAGACCCAGGGTCTTGAGCTTGATGACGAGTTTGGAGGGTACTATATGGTGTTAAATGATGAGCTGCAGTCGATGAACAGCATTCTCACATAGGTATTCCTCTTGTTCAGATGGGTTAGGGGAGTGTGCAGTGTGGTTGAGATTGCATCGTCTGTGGACCTATTTGGGCGGTAAGCAAATTGGAGTGGGTCTAGGGTGTCAGGTAAGGTGAGGTGATATGGTCCTTGACTAGTCTCTCAAAGCACTTCAAGATGACGGAAGTGAGTGCTACGGGGCGGTAGTCGTTTAGCTCAGTTACCTTAGCTTTTTTGGGAACAGGGACAATGGTGGCCCTCTTGAAGCATGTGGGAACAGCAGAATGGGATAAGGATTGATTGAATATGTCCGTAAACACACCAGCCAGCTGGTCTGCGCATGCTCTGAGGATGCGGCTAGGGATGCCGTCTGGGCCTGCAGCCTTGCGAGGGTTAACACGTTTAAATGTTTTCCTCATGTCGGCTGCAGTTAAGGAGAGTCCGCAGGTTTTGGTTGCGGGCCGTGTCAGTGGCACTGTTTGTCCTCAAAGTGGGCAAAAAAGTTATTTAGTCTGCCTGGGAGCAAGACATACTGGTCCGTGACGGGGCTGGTTTTTCTTTTTGTAATCCGGGATTGACTGTAGACCCTGCCACATACCTTTTGTGTCTGAGCCGTTGAATTGTGACTCTACTTTGTCTCTATACTGACGCTTAGCTTGTTTGATTGCCTTGCGGGGGGAATAGCTACACTGTTTGTATTCGGTCATGTTTCCGGTCACCTTTCCCTGGTTAAAAGCAGTGGTTCGCGCTTTCAGTTTCACGCGAATGCTGCCATCAATCCACGGTTTCTGGTTTGGGAATGTTTTAATTGTTGCTATGGGAACGACATCATCAATGCACTTTCTAATGAACTCGCTCACCGAATCAGCGTATTCGTCAATGTTGTTGTTGGACGCAATGCGGAACATATCCCAATCCACGTGATCAAAGCAGTCTTGAAGCGTGGAATCAGATTGGTCGGACCAGCGTTGAACAGACCTGAGCGCGGGAGCTTCTTGTTTTAGTTTCTGTCTGTAGGCAGGAAGCAACAAAATTGAGTTGTGGTCAGCTTTTCCGAAAGGAGGGTGGGGGAGGGCCTTATCTGCGTTGCGGAAGATAGAATAGCAATGATCCAAGGTTTTACCAGCCCTGGTTGCGCAATCGATATGCTGATACAATTTAGGGAGTCTTGTTTTCAGATTAGCCTTGTTAAAATCCCCAGCTACAATGAATGCAGCCTCAGGATATGTGGTTTCCAGTTTGCAAAGAGTCAAATAAAGTTTGTTCAGGGCCATCGATGTGTCTGCTTGGGCGGGAATATATACGACTGTGATTTTAATCGAAGAGAATTCCCTTGGTAGATAATGCGGACGACATTTGATTGTGAGGAATTCTAAGTCAGGTGAACAGAAGGACTTAAGTTCCTGTATGTTGTTGTGGTCATACCACATCTCGTTAATCATAAGGCATACGCCCCCGCCCCCATTCTTACCAGAAAGATGTTTGTTTCTGTTGGCGCGATGCGTGAAGAAACCAGCTGGCTGCACCGATTCCGTTAGCATCTCTCGAGTGAGCCATGTTTCCGTGAAGCAAAGAACGTTACAGTCTTTGATGTCCCTCTGGAATGCTACCCTTGCTCGGATTTCATCAACCTTGTTGTCAAGAGACTGGACATTGGCGAGTAGTATGCTAGGGAGTGGTGCGCGATGTGCCCGTCTCCGGAGCCTGACCAGAAGACCGCTACGTTTCTCTCTTTTACGACGTCTTTGTTTTGGGTCGCAGGCTGGGATCCATTCCGTTGTCCTGGGTGGAAGGCAGAACACAGGATCCGCTTCGGGAAAGTCATATTCCTGGTCGCACTGGTGGTGAGTTGACGTTGCTCTTATATTCAGTAGTTCTTCCCGACTGTATGTAATGGAACCTAAGGTTACCAGGTAACCTAAGATTACCTGGGGTACCAATGTAAGAAATAACACGTAAAAAAACTAAAAACTGCATAGTTTCCTAGGAACGCGAAGCGAGGCGGCCATCTCTGTCGGCGCCGGAAGTATGTTGTAACATACTAGTGTTATAAACTAATCAAAATATATGAGAGCTTGGCATTCTCTTGGCATTCTCAACCAGCTTCACCTGGAATGCTTTTCCAACAGTCTTGAAGGGGATCCCACATATGATGAGCACTTGTTGGTTGCTTTTCCTTCACTCTGCGGTCCAACTCATTCCAAACCGGGTTGAGGTCGGGTGATTGTGGAGGCCAGGTCATCTGATGCAGCACTCCATCACTCTCCTTCTTGGTAAAATAGCCCTTACACAGCCTGGAGGTGTGTTGGGTCATTGTCCTGTTGAAAAACAAATGATAGTCCCACTAAGCGCAATCCAGATGGGAAGGCGTATCACTGCAGAATTCTGTGGTAACCATGAGGGTTAAGTGTACCTAGAATTGTAAATAAATCACTGATAGTGTCACCAGCAAAGCACCCCCACACCATCACACCTCCTCATCCATGCTTCATGGTGGAAACCACACATGCAGAGAACATCCGTTCACCTACTCATCTCACAAAGACACGGCGGTTGGAACCGAAAATCTCAAATTTGGACTCTTTAGACCAAAGGACAGATTTCCACCAGTCTAATGTCATTTGCTTGTGTTTCTTGGCCCAAGCAAGTCTCTTCTTCTTATTGGTGTCCTTTAGTAGTAGTGCTTTCTTTGCAGCAATTTGACCTTAAAGGCCTGATTCACGCATTTTCCTCTGAACAGTTGATGTTGAAATGCGTCTGTTACTTGAACTCGGAAGCATTTATTTGGGCTGCAATTTCTGAGACTGGTAGCTCTAATGAACTTATCCTCTGCAGCAGAGGTAACTCTGGGTCTTCCTTTCCTGTGGCGGTCCTCATGAGAGACAGTTTCATCATAGCGCTTGATGGTTTTGCGATTGCACTTGAAGAAACTTCAAAGTTCTTGAAATTCTCCAGATTGACTGACCTTCATGTCTTAAAGTAATGATGGACTGTCATTTCTCTTTGCTTACAGTATTTGAGCTTTTCTTGGCATAATATGGACTTGGTATTTTACCAAATAGAGCTATATTCTGAATACCACCCTTGTCACAACACAACTGATGCTCAAACACATTAAGGAAAGAAATTCCACAATTTCTTCTAACTTTTAACAAGGCACACCTGCTAATTGAAATGCATTCCAGATGACTACCTCATGAAGCTGGTTGAGAGAATGCCAAGAGTGTGCAAAGCTGCCATCAAGGCAAAGGGTGGCTACTTTGAAGAATCTCAAATATAAAACATTTTGATTTGTTTAACACTTTTTTGGTTACTACATCATTCCATGTGTTATTTCCTAGTTTTGATGTCTTCACTATTATTCTACAATGTAGAAAAAAGAAAACCCTTGAATGAGTAGGTGTGTCTCAACATTTGACTGGTACTGTATATTTTGTGATATCCAATTGTAGTTACAGTCTTGTCCCATCGCTGCGGACTTGGGAGAAAAGAAGGTCTGCCGCACTGCTTCTTGACACACTGCTCTCTTAACCCGGAATCCAGCAACACCAATGTGTCGGAGGAAACACTGTCCGACTGGCGACCATGTTAGCGTGCATGCGCTGAGTCGCTAGAGCATAATGGGACAAGGACATCCCGGCCTGCTAAACCCTCCCCTAACCCAGATGACGCTGGGTCAGTTGTGCGCCGCCTCATGGGTCTCCAGGTTGCGGCCGGCTGTGACACAGCTCGGGATTGTACCCGGACTGTAGTGACGTCCCTAGCACTGCAATGCAGAGCCTTTGACAGCTGCATCACTCTGGAGGCCCCCACTGAGGAAAAAGTTAAGGATTTTAACTCCTCAGGTACAGTGCCTTCGGAAAGTATTCAGCCCCTTTAACTTTTTCCACATTTTGTTATGTTACAGCCTTATTCTAAAATGAAAAAATATATTCCGAAATCTACACACAATACCACATAATGACAAAGTGAAAAGAGGTTCTTAGAAATGGATTGCAAATGTAATAAAAATGAAAAAATAGGAATACCTTATTTACATAAGTATTCAGACCTTTTGCTATGAGACTCGAAATTGAGCTCAGGTGCGTCCTGTTTCCATTGATCATCCTTGAAATGTTTCTACAACTTGATTGGAGTCCACCTGTGATAAATGCAATTGATTGGACATGGTTTGGAAAGGCACACACCTGTCTACTTAAGGTCCCACAGTTGAAAGTGCATGTCAGAGCAAAAACCCGGCCATGAGGTCAAAGGAATTGTCCGTAGAGCTCCAAGACAGGATTGTGTCAAAGCACAGATCTGGGGAAGGGTTCCAAAAAATTGCTGCAGCATTGAAGGTGCCCAATAACACAGTGGCCTCCATAATTCTTAAATAGAAAAGGGTTGGAACCACCAAGACTCTTCCTAGTGTTGGCCACCCGGCAAAACTGAGCAATCAGGGGAGAAGGGCCTTGGTCTGGGAGGTGACCAAGAACCCGATGGTCACCCTGACAGAGCTCCAGATTTCCTCTGTGGAGATGGGAGAACCTTCCAGAAGGACAACCATCTCAGCAGCACTCCACCAATCAGGCTTTTATGGTAGAGTGGCCAAACGGAAGCCACTCTTCAGTAAAAGGCACATGGCCACCCACTTGGAGTTTGCCAAAGGCACCCAAAAGACTCTCAAGACCATGAGAAACAAGATTCTCTGGTCTAATGAAACCAAGATCGAACTCTTTGGCCTGAATGCCAAGCGTCACGTCTGGAGGAAACCTGGCACCATCCATACGGTGAAGCATGGTGGTGGCAGCATCATGCTTTGGGGATATGACAACGCAGGAGTGGCTTCGGGACAAGTCTCTGAATTTCCTTGAGTGGCCCAGCCAGAGCCTGGACTTGAACCCGATCGAACATCTCTGGAGAGACCTGAAAATAGCTGTGCAGCAATGTTCCCCATCCAATCTGACAGATTGAGAGGATCTGCAGAGAAGAATGGGATTAACTCCATAAATAAACTTGTAGCGTCATACCCAAGAATCGCTGCCAAAGGTGCTTCAAGAAAGTACTGAGTCAAGGGTTTGAATACTTATGTAAATGTGATATCAGTTTATCATTTTTTTATAAATTAGCAAACATTTCTAAAATCCTGTTTTTGCTTTGTCATTGTGCGGTATTGTGTGCAGATTGATGAGAAAAAAAATACCAATTGAAATAAGGTTGTGACCTAACAAAATGTGGAAAAAGGCCAAGGGACTGAATATTTTCCTAAGGAACTGTACTTCTCACAGTAGCAAGAGGACTCCGTATGGTGGAGTTGTTCTTTGTAGGGTACTGACGATTAAGTGATACTGCCTCGGAGTACGGTTGTCCCCTGCTGAGCGAAGATGGTTGTCCTATTCAAGCCGTGTCGATAAGTGAATCTGTGCCATTTTAATGAATGCATCTCCATTGAATGAACAAAGGAAGAATAGCCAGTTTCATATATCATCATTTCCACTGATGCTATAAAAAAATACTTGATCGGATGATGGGAAATGTACAATAACGTTGGATAATTAAGTTAGCTACTGTGAGGATATCTGAGACATCAGCCACAATAGACAAACAGATGCACTGGCCACAAGAAACTCAATATGGTGCCAACACAAGGCACGAGCAATGACACGCACACCCACTTATTTAATCATAGCATAATACTGGTGAAGGAATCACAATAGGTTCCATTGACAGGTGCTCCGAGAGTGCTGAATCACGAGTCGAGCTAAAAATTCCCAAAGGATTAGTGCTGTTGGAGTTACACAAATAGGGCTGGGAGGGTGAGAGAGACAGTTCCCGGTTCTGCTAGGGATCTGGAGGAAAGTTCAAGCTTGTATCTTTCTCTGTGTGCCTGTGGTTAGAACAGCAGAGGGACTGGGGAGAGCGCACAGAGCCGAAAGCAGAATTGAGTTGACTCACTCGTTGTTGACATAAACAGGCCCACATCAAGGGAATGACCACACACTGAGTCACCTCCGTTATACAGCCGTTCCAGGAGTAGCAGGCAGCGAGAGAGCACTTAACCCCCACTTATGCTGCAAGGAAAGGGGAATGTGCCTCAGTTATCATCAAACAGAAATGGACTTCTGATTGGAGTTGAGAGGAAGGGAAAGATATGCAGTAATTTCACTCAGATTTGACAAATTTACACAAAACCATCATTGAGAAAAAAATTGTCAGAATGACCTGTCCAGATTTGTTTGAATCAGACATCAGGGAATGGCTGGTATGCGTCTTGTCGTTGGTCAACAGGACAAGGTAGAAGTTGTCAGTAACCACTGACAGAGGGATTCAAAAATCTTATTCTGTAACGGATTAAAGACATGCTCCAGTACTTTGTCGACTAAGAAAAACTTTTTTTTAAACCTCCCCTTTGGGATGGATGTGTCAATGTGTACAGTGCCTTCAGAAAGTATTCAGACCCCTTGACTTTTTCCACATTTTGTCATGTTACAGCCTTATTCTAAAATTGAAATCAATCAATCGACACACAATACCCCATAATGGCAAAGCAAAAACCCAGAAATATCACATTTACATAAGTATTCAGACCCATACTTTGTTGAAGCACCTTTGGCAGCACCTACAGCCTTGAGTCTTCTTGGGTATGACGCTACAAGCTTGGCACACATGTATTTGGGGAGTTTCTTCCATTCTTCTCTGCAGATCCTCTCAAGCTCTGTCAGGTGGGATGGGGAGTTTTGCTCTCCCATCTCCACAGAGGAACTCTGGAGTGCTTTACGAGTGACCATCCAGTTCTTGGTCACCTCCCTGATCAGAGCTCTTTTCCCCCGATTGTTCAGTTTGGCCGGGCAGCCAACTCTAAGAAGTTTTGGTGGTTCCAAACTTTTTCCATTTAAGAACGATGGAGGCCAGTGTGTTCTTGGGGACCTACAATGCTGCATAATTTTTTTGGTACCCTTCCTCAGATCTGTTCCTTGACTTAAACCTGTCTCCGAGCTCTACGGACAATTCCTTGTACCTCATGGCTTGGTTTATTTTTTTTGTACAGTCAACTGTGGGACCTTTTATAGGACCTTTTATAGACAGGTGTGACACTTTCCATGTCCAATAAATTGCATTTACCACAGGTGGACTCCAAGCAAGTTGAAGAAACATCAAGGATGATCAATGGAAACAGGATGCACCGAGCTCAATTTCAAGTCTCATAGCAAAGAATCTGAATACATCTGTAAATAAGGTATTTCTATTTTCTGTTGGTAATACATTTGGTAAAATTCCCCAAAAACTTTTCACTTCCGTATTGTGTGTAGATTGCTGATATTATTTATATATATATATTTTTAATAAGGCTGTAACATAACATTTGGAAAAAGTGAAGGGATGTAAATATTTTCCAAAAGGCACTGCACATGCATATGAGGATATTTACTGTTTAATTAACCTCAATTAGCCACAAAATCCAGTTTGAAAGTGACTGTTTTCTTGAAGCTGTGCCATGTCATTTTCCCTACATTTCTCTCCACGTGGGCCAGCCCCCTAACAATTTGAGTTCTAGACAATGAGCTCCAGCCCCTCGCATTTGAGTGACAGCTAGCAAGAGGCCTACCAAGCATTATCCAATGTGGTTTCCCCAAACGCTCAGTGGAGACAGCAATTTTCAGGGGCCCACTTTTGGCTTGTGAGTGCTACTTTCAGAAGTACTGGCTAAAAAGTATACAAAAGTACTGGAGAATTTCTTTATGATTAGTATTTGGAGGTAGGGTAATCTGATGCTAGATCTGAAGTAGGATGGGTGCAACTTCTACCTTGAGACTCGATTTGTAATGAGTACCGTGCTACTGTACATGCAACAAACACTCAAACTGGACAGTTTTATCTCAATCTCTTCATTCAAAGACTCAAATCATGGACACTTACTGACAGTTGGGGCTGCTTTGCGCAATGCATTGTCTATACCTTCTTTCCCTTTGTGCCGTTGTCTGTGCCCAATAATGTTTGTACCATGTTTTGTGCCGTTACCATGTTGTCATGTTGTGTTGCTACCATGCTGTGTTGTGCTGCTGCCATGTTGTGCTGCTACCATGCTGTGTTGTCACGTGTTGCTACGTACTTCTACACCTGCATTGCTTGCTGTTTGGGGTTTTAGGCTGGGTTTCTGTACAGCACTTTGAGATATCAGCTGATGTACGAAGGGCTATATAAATACATTTGATTTGTCATGTGTTGCTGCCTTGCTAGGTTGTCGTCTCAGGTCTCTCTTTATCTAGTGTTGTCTCTTGTCGTGATGTGGGGTTTGTCATCATTTTTTTTATTCATCCTAGCCCGTCCCCGCATATTGGCCTTTTGGTAGGCCGTCATTGAAAATAAGAATTTGTTCTTAACTGACTTGCCTAGTTAAATAAAGGTTAAATAAATAAATAAAATATGCCAATGGTGGTGTGTGATGCCTTCCAGTGGCCCAGAGTGAGAACACATGTCACATGGTCACGCAGCAGCGCAATAGCTGTGCAATCCCTCCCTACATGAGATCATCCCCCTCTTATAACCTGCCAGTTACCGTGCAGCGCTGTCTGCTTAGTCATGATGCGTCTGCTATTATTTTGGCACGTTCCTAAGTTTAGAAGTTGCCGACGCCTGACAGATCTTACAACACATGGATAGGAATTTGAAGTATCAGCTAACCACATGTTACAGTAATTTATCAGTCAATGACATGGCACGCACCCATTATCTAGTGTGTGTGTCAGTGTGTGATTTTTGTCTGTGTACAGTATGAATGAAGTTAGAGGTAGTTTTTGCGAGCCAATGCTAATTAGTGTTAGCGCAATGACTGGACGTCTATGGGTATCTCTGTACACAGACATAAAAATGGTATCCACGAGTTCATCTGACTCTTGGGACGTAGATAAATGGCCTTATTGCCAAAATCCCAAAGTAGCCCTTCAAACATATACAGATTAAGTCAGTCCTCACATAGCTTTGTTACTAGACTAGATGTAAACAAAACAGGTTACATCACAAAAATGCGTGTTTGACCTTTGTGACAAAAAACAAGACAAGTAGTAACTTTTTGAACGCATTTATATTTTAAAACCCACATTCCTTTTCAGTTAAGGCTTCAGCTTCACTACACAGGTGCATTTGTGACACATAGCAATTGAACGCTTTTACAACGAGAGAAACTATTTACAGAACTGGATCAACAGGAGGAGG
Source organism: Oncorhynchus mykiss (assembly GCF_057628025.1). Lineage (NCBI taxonomy): Eukaryota > Metazoa > Chordata > Actinopteri > Salmoniformes > Salmonidae > Oncorhynchus > Oncorhynchus mykiss. Next base: position 23,162,235 of record NC_143038.1, read on the forward strand.
GTTGGTCAGTTGGAGCTCTATGGGGCAGCTTTGGGGTCAAAATTGATATTTTCTAAATGTATTGTCAAAACTCAAAGTTTCAGCTTCTCGCAGAGAGCCCAGGTCCCAAATGGCACCCTACTCCCTATATACTGCACTACTTTTGACCAGAACCCATGGGCCAAGGTCAATAACTGGAACATGGCTTTTAGAACAGTGTTTGGCTCTTCAGTTAAGCTGATTAGTGGGGTGGGAGTGGGACTGTAGCAGTGTTTGAGGTGGGAAAGTGTAGGCTGGCTGGGCCTGAAAAGGATCATTCAAAAATAACATTTTTACATTCATACAAAACTTCTTATCATTTCATCTCCTTAGTCTATACAACTGAATTTGGATTTCCTTCACTCAAACTGAGAGACTTCTCAGTAAAACCCAAATCTTATCGGATAACATACAATTAACCCAACAGAGAGAGAATGTCCCAGCTCAGCTGCCCCATAATTTGACTATCCACTACTCCTGCTCATTCCGCTAGGGCATTGCCGCTTCATAATTTGGCGTTAGGGAGATATGCGCACTCTAATTACCATTCGCCGTCTAGAACTTAAAGCTGTGGATCAAATGCAGCCCGATATTGCTTTAAAGCTGCTTGAGTCAGGAGGTGCGTTGTTGTATAATCCTGTTACAAAGGCCTCTACTACAGAGGCCATTGTAGTTCCTCTGGGAAACGGGCCTTTCTCCCAGGCAACATGAAGAGGCCAGAGGCAAGATGGGAGGGCGCACAATCGCTAAACCGGCCAATGGGATCATTCCATGCACCCGGCGACAGGTGTGAGGCAGCAACTGGTGTCAGGTAATTGGGCCTCCTACACAAACCGGGAGGTTCAAAAGAAGAAAGAAAAAGGAGGGATGGGGGGGAATGTGAGACAGAGAAAAGAATAACCCAGCCGGGTGCTAGTCTTCTTTAATGTTGGGGGAGAGGGATATGCACTTAGTGGAGGAGTCGGTATTTTATTATACCTCCCCCTCACTCAGGATTTTTAGGGGAAGAGTATCTATGTGTAAAGGCTAGAAGGCCCAAACCCCCACACATTTAAAGTAGTTTGGTTAAGAAGAAGAAACAAATTCTAAATGCAATGCCACATCACTTAAGTGCCTTTAATCAAATGATTTCACATCCTCCTCCCCCACGCTGTGATTAACAGTTGGGTAGGGCTCACATTCTAGGAACAGCCCAAAACCACTAACCCACAGGAGGACAAACTGTTGTCACTCCACAAACAGCTAGTCTCCTCACATGACTTCTATGGTCTGTAAGTAGTTTCGACAGCTTGATTGGTCCGCAACATCGGTTTTCATATCATTATAAAAATGTATATTTCCTAAAATCTTAATTTGGCCAGTGAGTGCATCATGTGTCAGGGGGAAGAGGAGTCAGGGGAGTTCATCTAGGCTGGGATTGGTATGTCACAATAGCACCATATGTTCCTCATAAAAGAGACTGATTACTTTAAAATAATGCTATTTTTTAAATTTTTTATAAACCAGATCTCCAACCTCAGATATCCTCCCTTAATCAAGTCTACCTATCAGAGATGCTACACTTATGGGGAACCCGGCCATCAGAAACTACACCACCTACATCACTAAATCAATGTGCTTTGCAATGTGAAGAATATCTCAAGATACACTTGAGTTTACAAAAACAATGACACCTTCGTAAAATTGAATTGCAGTCCTCCTCATCCCACACAACGGTGGCTTTACTTTCCAGCCCAACGATCTTACGGTACACATTAAGTCCTGACCCCTGCTATCAAAAGCCCCACAAAGCCCTTTGTTGAACCCGCGGTGACCCCTCTCTGCCCTGCAGTGCAAGCCTCTGATTGGCTTAAACAGTCAAACTCCATCACGAGGGGCCCATTGCCTCCGCCACACAGAAGGTGAAGGGTGTGTGTGTGTGTTAAGAGAAAAAAAAAGTCAACTGAATAAATAGAAAAGCCAGCTCAAAGCATTTCACTGTGGACCTAACAGTACACGAGAGTGATTGAGCTCACTTGATCATCTTGAACGAGATACAGACGAGAAAGCTATATAGGTCTAGTCCTGTGTCCTTGAATCCAGTTCCACTGGTTTTTTTATTTGTTCCCCTCTAATGAACTGATTTAGAGCTGGGACACCACATGGGTTCAATTCATTATCAGGTACAACAGAAAACCAGCAGGTTCCGGACATCGTAGTGTAAGAGTTTGAATACCCCTGATCCATGACCTCAAATGCTTTTATATAGCCAACACGCAACCTCGTATGTATAAACATCTTAATTACAGAGTGATAAAGAGGGCATATTTACCTAAGAGTCCATCTGAGGAAGATTATAATAATCATTTTAAAACACAGTGCTGCTGGACATTTGATTAGAGAGATGGAAGCCTTTTACACCAGACGAAATGTCCAAAAAGGCAACATCTACCCCCACCAAAAAAAAAGCAAGAAAAGCTAAGAGACAAGCAAGAACCGAAAAACAAAACGATGACAACCTACACTGGCAGGGAGGGACTCATTTGAAATGGCTGGGCGGGGGGATGAAGGGGGCAGATCGGTCGTTGGTCAGGGTCCGACGCAGTTTCACTCCCCGGATCATAGCGACCATGTGACCTCCGGCGTCCGAGGGCTCCTCCGCATCCTGCTCCTGGGCGGCAGGGGGCTGCTGGGGGGGCAGGCAGTGCCCGCTCTCCACCAGCTGGTTGGCAGTGCCAGAAGTATTGTGCTGTTGTTGGAGATGAGACTGCTGCTGAATCGGTTGCTGCTGTTGTTGTATGAGCTGCTGTTGCTGAAGCTGCTTTTGATGTTGGAGCTTCTGTTGCTGCTGCTGCTGGAGCTGCTGTTGGTACAGTTGTTGCTGCTGTAGCTGTTGTTGCTGGAAACGTTGCTGTAATTGAAACGTTTGCTGCTGTTGTTGTGTCTGGGCTGTTGGTTGCACCTGATGTGTCTGGGGCTGCTGTTGATACTGCAGGTGCTGCTGCTGGTACTGCTTTTGCTGCTGCTGGTGCAGGGCGTACTGCTGCTGCTTGCTCAGCTGGTACAGCTGCTCCGAGCTACCCATGGGAACTGGCGCCTGGCCTGGGATCAGCGAGTAGTACGGTGATGTGGACGAAGAATGGTGCAAGGGCATGGCGCTCAGGCTCTGGGTCGATGTGCACAAGCTGTGCTTGGTGTGGACCAGCCCGTGGTCCACTTTCCAGCTCATGCCCATCCCGCCCTCTGGTGGCCCCATGTTCTCATTGCTCCCGCTGTTCCCCCCTCCGCCGCAGTTGCCTCCCCCTTTTTCTACGCCCAGGGCTTTGAGGGGCACTTGGGGGGTGCAGATGGGGATAGGCATGCCACCGCTGATGGTGCCGCGGCGGTAGGCAGGCTTGGAGGAGGGCTTGCGGCGGATGGTGGCAGTGTGCGATTGGCACAGGCCCAGCAGCTCGGGCTCGGCCAGCAAGCTGACTGTGGAGGCGGGTCGCTTGCTCTGGAACATCTTGCGGTACTGCAGGCTGAGGTCGCTGTTGCGCGGGATGGTGGAGGACTTGTCAAAGTCAGGTGGGCCGTGGTGCTCCTCCTCGCCCCGGTGCAGGCAGATGTAGTCGTAGTCTGGTGGGTGGAGAAGGAGGGAGAGAGGGATGAGGGAGAGATGGGTAAAGGAGGGGTGAGGAGGAGGAGCGAGAGTAAACCTGTGGTTACTTAAGAGTGGAGGAACACACACAATGCATTTATTTCCTAACTGGAAAATAACATGGAAAGAAAGCAGACGCTTTGGACTGGGGTGGAAAATCTGACCTGATGCATTCCGTTATAAACCAAGGACTTTGTTGCACAAAGCTCTTCTACACTAAAGTACGTGAGACTGCATTGAAGACTAGAAATATTCGGTGGAGTCAGACATGTAAAATGTATTAGAGAACCACAAACTCAATGAGTCCAGATTTTCCCCAAACATTATAACCGAATGATGTCTGCATCCCAAATTGCACACTGTTCTCTATTTAGTGATCACCTTCTGACATAGGGCTTTGAATCACTGGCCAGTTTGTGACCGGAAGTAAAAAAATAAAAAAGCCTTATCTGATGAGGAAGAAATTAGGGGGCGGTGGGGGTGTATATATGATAAAGGGTGAGTCACCACAGAGCGATGACCTGTTACCAGGCGATGATGGTAAACATACTAACACAATTTCCGGGCAGTACCACATACGCAAACACGTGCATACGCCCAATCACTCACATAAGAACTCCGCTCATCCCCTTAAGCGTCTGGTCTCTCCTTCACATGTCACACACACACCAAATGTTCTACGCTAACGCTCTTCTTTCACTAACAAAAGGTCATTTGATGTGATGACAACTCACAGCACAGATGTCACACTAAATCACTGTGGATGATCTTGTCATTTCACTTGTAAGGAACAGAGAGGGACAAATCTAAACAGTAATGGACAAGAAACCTACCATAAAGAGGCAGCTCTTTCTTTACAGCTGAAAAATAATATAGAATTGCATTGAACTTATATACAAAAAGAAAAACAACTTGTGAGCTTTTTTCACATTTTGTTACATTACAGCCTCATTTGAAAATTGATTAAATAAATCTACACACAATACCCCATAATGACAACAACAACAAAAAAAAATTGTGTGCAAATGTATTAAAAATAAAAAACAGAAAAAGCACCAAATATTCAGACCCTTTGCTATGAGACTCAAAATTGAGCTCAGGTGCATCCTGTTTCCATTCACCATCCTTGCAAGGACCTATGTAAGGTCCAACAGTTGACAGTGCATGAGTGCATGTCAGAGAAAAAAACAAGCCATGAGGTTGAATTAATTCTCCGTAGAGCTTCGAGACAGGATTGTGTCGAGGCACAGATCTGGGGAAGGGTACAAAAAAAATGTCTGCAGCATTGAAGGTCTTCTATACTCCTCAGTAGAAGGCACATGACAGCCGGCTTGGTGTTAGCCAAAAGGCACTTAGACTCTCCGGTCTGATGAAACCAAGATTTAACTCCTTGCGTCACGTCTGGAGGAAACCTGGCACCATCCCTACAGTGAAGCACAGTGGTGGCAGCATCATGCTGTGGGGATGTTTTTCAGCGGCAGGGACTGGGAGACTAGTCAGGATCGAGGAAAATATTAAGAGCAAAGTACAGAGAGATCCTTGATAAAAACCTTCTCCAGCGTGCTCAGGACCTCAAACTAGGGCGAAGGTTCACCTTCCAACAGGACAACAACCCTAAGCACACATCCAAGACAACGCAGGAGTGGTTTCGGGACAAGTCTCTCAATGTCCTTGTGTGGCCCAGCCAGAACCCGGAATTGAACCCGATCTAACATCTCTGGATTGACCTGAAAATAGCTGTGCAGCAACCCTCCCCATTCAACCTAACAGAGCTTCAGGGGATCTGCAGAGAAGAATGGGAGAAACTCCCCAAATTCCGGTATGTCAACCTTGTAGCGTCATACCCAAGAAGACTCAAGGATGTAATCGCTGCCAAAGGTGCTTCAACAAAGTACTGAGTAAAAACATTTCTAAAAACCTGTTTTGTTTTGTCATTGTGGGGTAGTGTGTGTAGATTGATGAGCAAAATACATTTAAATTGAATCTATAACGTAACAAAAAGTCAAAAGTCAAGGGATCTGAATTACATTCTGAATGCACTGTAGGTGCCGTTACAATATGTATTACTATTCTCAAAATTCTATATCTATTGCGATTCAATACTGCACTGTTATGTTCCAAAGATATTGCACACTGTCTGCTGCAGAGAGACAAGAGAGAGCATGAGACAATTCGTCATGAAAATAAAAGTGCTGAAAGCACATTGGCTCACTATTTAAAAATAATACTGAGGCCAAGCTACAGGATGAAAAATACCAGAGTTTTGGTGCAGGTCTAGCCGACTAGCGCTAGCTAACGCTACCTAGCAAACAAATATAGAACATGTAATATCATCCAAAAATAATATTGCGATTTATAACTATCAATATTTTCTCCCATCACTAGGTAGCACTGCAGACAAAAGTGCATAATACTACCAGAGGCTACTTTCACAGGCTGATGCTGTAATAATGCTGTTGAAACAGGCACATGGATTAGACAACAGTGAAGACACGCTTCTGTTTTGGTTGTGAAATGACAGAAGTGACAGTCTTGCATGCGACAGACTGCAAAACGATCACAGACACATGTGCAGACAGACACACAGATAAGGCAGGTAGGCAAACAGACCGAAGAGTACAAATAGAGACAATACTTCAATCATGACACGTACACAGACAAACAATACGACACGAATGCATTATAAGATCCCAGACAGAAACCGACTGAAAAACAGATCTGGCTGAGCCAGAGAGAGACAGTACCAGTCAAAAGTTTGGACACACCTAATCATTCAAGGGTTTTTACTTTGTAGAATAAAGACATTAAAACTATAAAATTACACATATGGAATCATGTAGTAACCCAAAAAGTGTTAAACAAATCAAAATCTATTTGAGGAATTCCCTTAACCGGCTTCATGAGGAATGCTTTTCCAGCAGTCTTGAAGAAGTTCCCACATATGCTGAGCACTTGACGACTGCTTTTCCATCACTCTGCAGTCCAACTCATCCCAAACCATCTCAATTGGGTTGAGATCAGGTGATTGTGGAGGCCAGGTCATCTGATGCAGCACTCCACCCTTCTTGGTAAAATAGCCCTTACACAGCCTGGAGGTGTGTTTTGGGTAACTGTCCTGTAGAAAAACAAATGATAGTGGGACTAAGCACAAACCAGGTAGGATGGCGTATCGCTGCAGAATTCTGTGGTGGCCATGCTGGTTAAGTGTGCCTTGAATTCTAAATAAATCACAGACAGTAGCTGTGTTCGAATACCCATACTAACATACTGTATACTACATACTATTAGTTCATTTTAGTATACTGTAAACGATCGGTGTCCTTTCAGTTGAGCATACTCTACCGGAAGTTGATTATGTTGCTATGCAACCTCTTGCAAGCACAACAAATTACTAGCTAAACATTTGTGTGTTCGTAAATACAATCTGGAGTGCCAGAGTGTGCTCTGGGAGTTCTTAATTGTCAGATTGTCCATTTGTAAATTCTGAACGTTTCCCCTCTGAGCGCACACAGGCCGAGGTGTAGGGTTGATCTGAGAGTTCTGACCATCACAACAGGGGGTACTGACCATCACAACGGAAATGCAGTCAAGCACACATGCTAACTGGCTAGCTACTTCCAGACACAAATGAGAAAACACCTCACTGACCATTTTACTCGCCATAGCAGAGCTGATTAGGCTGTTTTCATGACACCGGCCAAATTAAAAACAGGTGTTGAGCGTTCTAAAATTCCTCAGTTATTCTGCGCTCTGGCACTCAGACGAGAGTGCTTTGAAAATCGGAGTATATAGCCAGAGCGAATTTATGTCCATTGAGAACGCACAACAACTATACCACTTAGCTATTAATGACGTGAATAATCAAGTCAATAAACATTGGGTAGTTAGATAGCGTATAGTTAATATACTGCCAAGTTCAATGTATTAGTAGCCAACTAACGAGGTAGCTAGCTAACATACCGATAGTACCTATGTTGTAATGATATTCTATGCAGTTCATAAGGATAGCGTAGCCAACACATTGTCAGCCAACATAACGTGTAGCGTAAATCATTTGAAAAGTCATTACAATGCTCAACATGTTCTCAACATTTGTCATATTTAACTCTTGGGGCTAGGGGGTAGAATTTTCACTTTTGGATAAATAGCGTGCCCAATTTCAACTTCCTGCTACTCATGCCAAGAATATAAGATATGCATATTATTCATGGATTTGAATAGAAAACACTGAATCATGTCTGTGACTATAACAGAACTTATGTAGCAGGCAAAACCACGAGGACAAACTGTTCAGATTTTTTTTTCCTGTCTCTGTTCCCCGAGTTGTCATTGCCCAGGGATATTTCTTAGGAACCTGTTTTCAGTTCCTACCGCTTCCACTGGATGTCACCAGTCTTTGGAATTTGGTTGAGGTTATTCCTTTGTGCAATGAAGAAGTAGGCCAACTAGGAACTGGGTACACTGTTGAGAGTTGCGCAAGACGTAAAAAGTATCGCTGATTTGTTTTCATTCCTGTATTTGTATGCCCTCTCTTAATTCTCTCTTTCTTTCTCTCTCTCGGAGGACCTGAGCCCTAGGACCATGCCTCAGGACTACCGGGCATGATGACGCCTTGCTGTCCCCAGTCCACCTGGCCGTGCTGCTGCTCCAGTTTCAACTGTTCTGCCTGTGATTATTATTATTTGACCATGCTGGTCATCTATGAACATTTGAACATCTTGGCCATGTTCTGTTATAATCTCCACCCGGCACAGCCACCCCATATAGCCTGGTTCCTCTATGTTTCTTCCTAGGTTTTGGCCTTTCTATGGAGTTTTTCCTAGCCACCGTGCTTCTACACCTGCATTGCTTGCTGTTTGGGATTTTAGGCTGGGTTTCTGTACAGCACTTTGAGATATCAGCTGATGTACGAAGGGCTATATAAACACATTTGAACACAGAAAGACCCGTCTACAATTTAATCGATAATTAACGTTTAAAAATACCCAATGTTGTATTACAAAAGTAGTTAGAAATATTTTGGCAAAATTTATAGGCAACTTTTGAAATATTTTGTAGTGACGTTATGTTTTTTGTAAGCTGTTTTTTCTGGATCAAACGCGCTTTATAAATGGACATTTTGGATATATATGGACAGAATTAATCGAACAAAAGCACCAATTGTGATGTTTATGGGACATATTGGAGTGCCAACAAAAGAAGCTCGTCATAGGTAATGCATGTTTTATATTTTATTTCACTGTCTTGTGTAGCGCCTGCAGGGTTGAAATATGCGAACCCCTTTGTTTACTACTGGTGCAGATGGTGCAGGCTATCAGATAATAGCTTCTTATGCTTTCACGGGTAAATCATTTTAAAAATCAGACGTGTTGGCTGGATTCACAACGAGTGTAGCTTGAATTGATTATCTTACATGTGTGATTTAATTAAAGTTAGAATTTTATAGTATTTTATTTGAATCTGGCGCTCTGCATTTTCCCTGGCAATTGGCCAGTTGAGACATTTGCGTCCCGCCTATCCCTAACTAGTTTTAAAGCAATTAATTTGCATCCACTCTTGGACTTCGGCTGCATATTTTCTGCAAATCTGAAAATGTTGTGAAGCCACGCCCATTTCCCCAAAGAATTGCATTATGGGCCCTAAAAGTACGGCAATAGAATCCACTGCGTGCATACTTCGTATTTTGGTGAATGTAGTACGACATCCGGGAACTTTTGGCATATTAACTTTATCCTGTTAGTATGGGTATTCGAACACAGCCAGTGTCACCACCACCTCCTCCATGCTTCACGGTGGGAATCTGTTCACCGACTCTGCTTCTCACAAAGATACAGCAGTTATGTACCAAAAATCAAATTTGGTTAATCAGACGAATGATTTCCACCGTTCTAACGTCCATTGCTCGTGTTTCTTGGACCAAGCAAGTCTCTTCTTCATATTGGTGTCCTTTAGTAGTGGTTTCCCCTCTGAACAGTTGATGTTGAGATGTGTCTGTTACTTGAACTCTGAAGCATTTATTTGGGCTCCAATTTCTGAGGTGCAGTTAACTCTAAACCTCTGGGTCTTCCTTTCCCGTGGCGGTCCTCATGAGAGCAGCCAGTTTCATCATAGCGCTTGATGGTTTTTGCGACTGCACATGAAGAAACGCTCAATTTTTTTAAAAATGTCCCGTATTGACTGACCTTCATGTCTTAAAGTAATGGACTGTCGTTTCTCTTTGCTTACTTGAGCTTTTCTTGCCAAATAGGGCTATCTTCTGTGTACCACCCCTACCTTGTCACAACACAACTGATTGGCTCAAATGCATTAAGGAAAGAAATTCCACAAATAAGGTACACCTGTTAATTGAAATGCATTCCAGGTGAGACTGTGCAAAGCTGTCATCAAGACAAAGGGTGGCTACTTTGAAGAATCTCAAATAAAATACATTTAGACTTGTTTAACACTTTTTTGGTTACTACATGATTTCATATGTGTTATTTAATAGTTTTAATGTCATAAATATTATTCTACAATGTAGAACATAGTAAAAATAAAGAAAAACCCTTGAATGAGTAGGTGTGTACAAACTTTTGACTGGTACTGTACATATAGGCAGACAAGCAGACAGAGGGACATGCAGACAGAGAACCCACCATTCCCGTGTGACCACAGGGGGATAAGTAGGGTATTGTCAAAAGTAGCGCACTAGGTAGACCATAGGGTGCCAGGGGTTTGGTAGTGATGGTGAGCAGTGGTCACTACTAACCGTGGGAGGGGATAGTGTCCTCGGAGCAGGAGGGCGTGGTGGTCTGCGTGCTGTACCCGCTGGAGCAGTGGAGGGAGTCGTGGCTGGTGCGGGGGGCCTCCGAGTTGAGCCCTCCGCCGAGGGCCAGCTGCTCCCGGGCACTCTGGGGCTATGAGAGGGAGAAACGATAGAGGGAGGAAGATCATTGTTTAGAATTTAAAAAAAGGAATGTGTACAATGGAAGAGAATCCCTCCTCAACCTCTTAGTGTTCAGCTGACGGTGGCAGCAGAGGCCAAGAATTACACCCTAGTAAATACTGGTACATGCAATCATGCATGGGGCTGGGCTGCCCAACACCCTTCCTGGAGATCTACCATTCTGTGGGTTTTCAGTCAAATCCTAATTTAACACACCTGATTCTACTAATTAGCATCTCAACAAGACTGAATCAGATATGCTAAATTAGGGTTGGACTGAAAATCTACAGGACAGTAGATCTCCAGGAAGAGGGTTGGGCATCCCTGACTTAAGCTCTCACCTGTGTTTTTTTGAAAAACAAAATTAACAAAGGTAATAACTGTTACTGACAACACTTACATGCTTGTTAGACAACAATTAGTTACAGCTATTATTTACCCTGGAATAATGCCTAGGTAATGCAAGGTATTGCCATCACTTCCTTGTGGAAATATGTCTTAAGTTATCCTACAATCAATTAAGTATAAATGGATTACCAAAAGTCAGGTTGGTTTGTCAATGATACACAAATGGAGGAAAGCACTGCACCGGTGCTTATTTGCTTTAATCATTGACCACATATCAAAGTACAAACTGATAAGCATTCTATGGAGGTGCGAGTGTGTGTCTGTATGTGTGTCTCAGCTTGTGTGTGTGCAATTCTCTGTGTAGGTGTGTGAGCGTGCGCGTGTGTGTGCGTGCGAGTCTCTGTGTTTGTGTGTGTGTTTGCTACCTTTCCGGATGTGGACAAGGCGCGGGCCCTCTCTCCGTGCTGTGTGTAGGAGTTGTGAGGAGGAGGCATGGCCGTGCCGTTCTCTGTGCCCGACCCGGTATGTCCCGACCACGACCCGCTCACCTCCTGAAATGAACACCAACAACATCAGATTGTGCCACTGCCAACTCAATGTACCAATAGTAGAGGTTGACCGATTATGATTTTTCAACAGCGATACCGATTATTGGAGGACAAAAAAAACAAACAAAAAAAAATGTATTTGTAATGACAATTACAACAATACTGAATGAACACTTAGTTTAACTTAAATATAATACATCAATAAAATCAATTTAGCCTCAAATAAATAATGAAACATGTTCAATTTGGTTTAAATAATGCAAAAACAAAAGTGTTGGAGAAGAAAGTAAAAGTGCAATATGTGCCATGTAACAAAGCTAACGTTTAAGTTCCTTGCTCAGAACATGAAAGCTGGTGGTTCCTTTTAACATGAGTCTTCAATATTCCCAGGTAAGAAGTTTTAGGTTGTTGTTATAGGACTATTTCTCGCTATACCATTTGTATTACATTAACCTTTGACTATTGGATGTTCTTATAGGTACTTTAGTATTGCCAGTGTAACAGTATAGCTTCCGTCCCTCTCCTCGCTCCTACCTGGGCTCGAACCAGGAACACATCGACAACAGCCACCCTCGAAGCAGTGTTACCCATGCAGAGCAAGGGGAACAACCACTCCAAGTCTCAGTGAGTGACGTTTGAAACTCTATTAGCGCGCACCCTTCTAACTAGCTAGCCATTTCACATCGGTTACACCTGCCTAATCTCGGGAGTTGATAGGCTTGAAGTCATAAACAGCGCAATGCTTGAAGCACAGCAACGAGCTGCTGGCAAAACGCACAAAAGTGCTGTTTGAATGAATGCTTACGAGCCTGCTGCTGCCTACCACCGCTCAGTCAGACTGCTATATCAAATCATAGACTTAATTATAACATAACACACAGAAATACGAGGCTTAGGTCATTAATATAGTAGAATCTGGAAACCATCATCTCGAAAACAAGACGTTTATTCTTTCAGTGAAATACGGAACCATTCCGTATTTTATCTAACGGGTGGCATCCATAAGTCTAAATAATTCCTTTTACATTGCACAACCTTCTTCAACCTATGTCATAATTACGTAAAATTCTCAGTCAGACTGCTATATCAAATCATAGACTTAATTATAACATAACACACAGAAATACGAGGCTTAGGTCATTAATATAGTAGAATCTGGAAACCATCATCTCGAAAACAAGACGTTTATTCTTTCAGTGAAATACGGAACCATTCCGTATTTTATCTAACGGGTGGCATCCATAAGTCTAAATAATTCCTTTTACATTGCACAACCTTCTTCAACCTATGTCATAATTACGTAAAATTCTGGCAAATTAGGCAGCCCAACGTGCACCTGGCAACCTTGGTTAGCGTGCACTGCGCCCGGCCCGCCACAGGAGTCGATGGTGCGCGATGAGACAAGGATATCCCTACCGGCCAAACCCTCCCTAACCCGGACGACGCTAGGCCAATTGTGCGTCGCCCCACGGCCGATTACGACAGAGCCTGGGCGTGAACCCAGAGTCTCTGGTGGCACAGCTGGCGCTGCAGTACAGCGCCCTTAACCACTGCGCCACCCGGGATGCAATCCAGAGATGTTCGATCTGTTCCGGGCTCTGGCTGGGCCACTCAAGGACATTCAGAGACTTGTCCCGTTGTTCTGTTGGAAGGTGAACCTTCGCCCCAGTCTGAGGTCCTGACCGCTCTGGAACAAGTTTTCATCAAGGATCTCTGTACTTTGCTCAGTTCATCTTTCCCTCGATCCTGACTAGTCCCCCAGTCCCTGCCGCTGAAAAACATCGCCACAGCATGATGCTGCCACCACCATGCTTCACCGTAGAGATGGTGACAGGTTTCCTCCAGACATGACACTTGGCATTCAGGCCAAAGAGTTAAATCTTGGTTTCATCAGACCAGAGAATCTTGTTTAGTCCTTTAGGTGCCTTTTGGCAAACTCCAAGCGGGCCTTTGACTAAGGAGTGGCTTCCACCTGGCTACTACCATAAAGGACTGATTGGTGGAGTGCTGCAGAGATGGTTGTCCTTCTGGAAGATTCTCCCATCACATTTACATAAGGTGCCTTATGTAAAGGTGAGAGGAACTCTGGAGCTCTGTCAGAGTGACCGTTGGATTCTTGGTCACCTCCCTGACCAAGGCCTTTCTCCCCCGATTGCTCAGTTTTGCCGGGCAGCCAGCTCTAGGAAGTCTTCGTGGTTCCAAACTTCTTCCATTTAAGAATGATGGAGGTCACTCTGTTCTTGGGGACCTTCAATGCTGCAGACATGTTTCAGTACCCTTCCCCAGATCTGTGCATCGACAATCTCGTCTCGGAGCTATACGGACAATTTCTTTGACCTCATGGCTTGGTTTTTGCTCGGACATGCACTGTCAACTGTGGGACCTTATAGACAGGTGTGCCTTTCCAAATCATGTCCAATCAAGTTGTAGAAACATCAAGGATGATCAATGGAAACAGGATGCACCAAAGTTCAATTTTGAGTCTCATAGCAAAGGTTCTGAACACTTAAGTAAATAAGGTATCAGTTTTTTAGATTTTTACAAAGTTGCAAAACATTCTAAAAATCCGTTTTCGCTTCGTCATTATGGGTTATTGTGTGTAGATTGATGAAGATTTTTATTCATTTAATCCATTTTAGAATAAGGCTGTAACATAAAATGCGGAAAAAGGGAATGGGTCTGAAAACTTTTCGAATGCACTGTATGCCTACAGCTCATGCAAAAACAAAACAAGCAGTGGCCTGTTTGATGTGACCGAGAAACAAAAGTCCACATGACAATATGTATCAAAGGTTAATGTATCTGGGTAAGGCTGGGCTGGGCAGAGCAGAGGAAACAAACACTGAAGAACGGGATGTTGACATAAGGATGGGTACTGTGAAGGGCAGCGAGCCGATCACTGATAAGGACTGGAGTTAGTTAGAGAGGCACAGTAACAGAATTACACATTAGACCTCTATATTACAAAAAAAGCTATATATAATTACTATAATTAGCACAGCTCTATTATATGGGTTAAAGTGTTATTGAGAGCAATGGCTTTTAGGAGTTTTTGGGCCATCGGCGGGGGCTGGTTGGGTTATACACTGCTCAAAAAAATAAAGGGAACACTAAAATAACACATCCTAGATCTGAATTAATGAAATATTCTTATTAAATACTTTTTTCTTTACATAGTTGAATGTGCTGACAACAAAATCACACAAAAATTATCAATGGAAATCAAATTTATCAACCCATGGAGGTCTGGATTTGGAGTCACACTCAAAATTAAAGTGCAAAACCACACTACAGGCTGATCCAACTTTGATGTAATGTCCTTAAAACGAGTCAAAATGAGGCTCAGTAGTGTGTGTGGCCTCCACGTGCCTGTATGACCTCCCTACAACGCCTGGGCATTCTCCTGATGAGGTGGCGGATGGTTTCCTGAGGGATCTCCTCCCAGACCCGGACTAAAGCATCCGCCAACTCCTGAACAGTCTGTGGTGCAATGTGGAGTTGGTGGAGCGAGACATGATGTCCCAGATGTGCTCAATTGGATTCAGGTCTGGGGAACGGGCGGGCCAGTCCATAGCATCAATGCCTTCCTCTTGCAGGAACTGCTGATACACTCCAGCCACGAGGTCTAGCATTGTCTTGCATTAGGAGGAACCCAGGGCCAACCGCACCAGCAAATGGTCTCGCAAGGGGTCTGAGGATTTCATCTCGGTACCTAATGGCAGTCAGGCTACCTCTGGCGAGCACATGGAGGCCCCCCAAAGAAATGCCACCCAACACCATGACTGACCAACCGCCAAACCGGTCATGCTGGAGGATGTTGCAGGCAGCAGAACGTTCTCCACGGCGTCTCCAGACTATCATGTGCTCAGTGGGAACCTGCTTTCATCTGTGAAGAGCACAGGGCACCAGTGGGAATTTGCCAATCTTGGTGTTATCTGGCAAATGCCAAACGTCCTGCAAGGTGTTGGGCTGTAAGCACAACCCCCACCTGTGGACGTCGGGCCATCATACCAACCTCATGGAGTCTGTTTCTGACCGTTTGAGCAGACACATGCACATTTGTGGCCTGCTGGAGGTCATTTTGCAGGGCTCTGGCAGTGCTCCTCCTTGCACAAAGGCGGAGGTAGCGGTCCTGCTGCTGGGTTGTTTCCCTCCTACGGCCTCCTCCACATCTCCTGATGTACTGGCCCGTCTCCTGGTAGCGCCTCCATGCTCTGGACACTACGCTGACAGACACAGCAAACCTTCTTGCCACAGCTCACATTGATGTTCCATCCTGGATGAGCTGCACTACCTGAGCCACTTGTGTGGTTGTAGACCCCGTCTCATGCTACCACTAGAGTGAAAGCACCGCCAGCATTCAAAAGTGACCAAAACATCAGCCAGGAAGCATAGGAACTGAGAAGTGGTCTGTGGTCCCCACCTGCAGAACCACTCCTTTATTGGGGGTGTCTTGCTAATTGCCTATAATTTCCACCTGATGTCTATACCATTTGCACAACAGCATGTGAAATTTATTGTCAGTGTTGCTTCCTAAGTGGACAGTTTGATTTCACAGAAGTGTGATTGACTTGGAGTTACATTGTGTTGTTTAAGTGTTCCCTTTATTTTTTTGAGCAGTGTATATAACTTCAAGTTGCAAATTTTACATTTCCAGTGGGAAGCAGGTCAAGTTATGGGCTGAAAGTAAATTAGCGAAAGCGGTTTTTCTCCCTCACACTTAGGCACTGGATGCATTCATTTTACACAACAAAAACAGACGTCTCACACACATACACCCCACCATTACAGAGACACAGGGTCCTTAATAACACTAGAAAGGCAGAGAACGTCATAGTGATTCAAAACTAATAAACAATGTACTGCCATTTTCTTTAACAAATCTATAAAACACAGTCATTGTGAGAATCTCAATATCACTAACAGAACTGGTGTTTCAACCACTTTTAGGATGGCATGTCATTTTCTGAATGGTTTTCCACCGCTGTCCCTCCGACAGTAGGGCCTGCTCCCCTCCTTCTCCAGACAGTTGAAAGTGCCACGCCCAGTTGATAATCACCCAGATTAATGCCTCAAAACTGAACCTAAACTAAATTTAACACATAACAATAGATTAAATAAATGAAGCATAGTATGATGTGGGAGAATGGGTGAGTTGATGAGCGAGGGGAAGCGAATAATGCATGGTTATTCTATTGTATTAATCGGTTCTAATTCTAATCTCAAAAATGTTGGTTAGCCGTTGACACCAAGTAAATGCTGAACAGCTTTTCATATTTGGGAAAGTATTCATATCGGGCATGATGCTTGTGGAACCTTACGTCGGCAAGGAGAGAAATGTCACCATTGGGAAAATAAACCTTTTCTACTCTATAGGTCGGTGTGGATGTTTAACCTCAGATGGAACAGCTGTACTCGGTGAAAGGAGGAACTCTCTGCTGGCCTGTTGCAAGGGGTCTACAACATGTTTAACTTGGCTGCTATCAACGCACACACGTTGTTCAAGCAGTGCATGAACAAAACAATGAGCAGGAGAGATTTCATCGTGAGTCTGGCACACAGGCTACGTACGTTAGAGATATGACGTCCAAGGCAGCAGAAAGAACCCCAAATAACCATTTCAGCTGCAAGCAACTTGTTTTTGGGAAGTGTTGCAAGCAACTGAAATTGACAAAAATGTGTGTCAACTGTTAGGACAAGGAATAACAACTAAATGAGATTCTGAGAACTGATGACATTGCGTGAAGACGGACAACATACTGTAAGCACGAGCAAGACGACAAATAATGTATCCAATAACTGACAATTGACTGCTGTCATCGACACAATTATAATGCCACTATTGCTTTTGTGCTGATTTCCACTATTCACAAGCACACTTGGCGCTTATACTGATGTTAACCCTACTAATATTTTCTTAATTTGACTGCACATTTGGTGGTTTGGGTATTTACATTTGTTTTGTCGTTATAAAAAAATAAAAAAAAAGTGGTTACTGTGTTCCAACGTACATGCCTTTTGTTTCATTACACTCCACAAACATTTATTTTACACTTGAAATTCTGTGTCTTTAGTGGTTTTCCATTTTTACATATAGCCTACAGTAACATAAACGAATGAAAATGTTATCCCCAAAAATGTGTATTCTAATGTCACATAAGACCTGAAATTATAATTGTTCCAATAGAATATATTAAATCAACTTAGAACATTGACGTCCAAAAGACATGTCAGCGGCACGAAGGGGTTCGGCCCCCTTGAACTTTGCGACCTTTTGCCACATTTCAGGCTTCAAACATAAAGATATAAAACTGTATTTTTTTGTGAAAAATCAACAACAAGTGGGACACAATCATGAAGTGGAACGACATTTATTGGATATTTCAAACTTTTTTAACAAATCAAAAACTGAAAAATTGGGCGTGCAAAATTATTCAGCTCCCTTAAGTTAATACTTTGTAGCGCCACCTTTTGCTGCGATTACAGCTGTAAGTCGCTTGGGGTATGTCTATCAGTTTTGCACATCGAGAGACTGACATTTTTTCCCATTCCTCCTTGCAAAACAGCTCGAGCTCAGTGAGGTTGGATGGAAAGCATTTGTGAACAGCAGTTTTCAGTTCTTTCCACAGATTCTCGATTGGATTCAGGTCTGGACTTTGACTTGGCCATTCTAACACCTGGATATGTTTATTATTGAACCATTCCATTGTAGATTTTGCTTTATGTTTTAGATCATTGTCTTGTTGGAAGACAAATCTCCATCCCAGTCTCAGGTCTTTTGCAGACTCCATCAGGTTTTCTTCCAGAATGGTCCTGTATTTGGCTCCATCCATCTTCCCATCAATTTTAACCATCTTCCCTGTCCCTGCTGAAGAAAAGCAGGCCCAAACCATGATGCTGCCACCACCATGTTTGACAGTGGGGACGGTGTGTTCAGCTGTGTTGCTTTTACGCCAAACATAACGTTTTGCATTGTTGCCAAAAAGTTCCATTTTGGTTTCATCTGACCAGAGCACCTTCTTCCACATGTTTGGTGTGTCTCCCAGGTGGCTTGTGGCAAACTTTAAACGACACTTTTTATGGATATCTTTAAGAAATGGCTTTCTTCTTGCCACTCTTCCATAAAGGCCAGATTTGTGCAATATACGACTGATTGTTGTCCTATGGACAGAGTCTCCCACCTCAGCTGTAGATCTCTGCAGTTCATCCAGAGTGATCATGGGCCTCTTGGCTGCATCTCTGATCAGTCTTCTCCTTGTATGAGCTGAAAGTTTAGAGGGACGGCCAGGTCTTGGTAGATTTGCAGTGGTCTGATACTCCTTCCATTTCAATATTATCGCTTGCACAGTGCTCCTTGGGATGTTTAAAGCTTGGGAAATATTTTTGTATCCAAATCCGGCTTTAAACTTCTTCACAACAGTATCTCGGACCTGCCTGGTGTGTTCCTTGTTCTTCATGATGCTCTCTGCGCTTTTAACGGACCTCTGAGACTATCACAGTGCAAGTGCATTTTTACGGAGACTTGATTACACACAGGTGGATTGTATTTATCATCATTAGTCATTTAGGTCAACATTGGATCATTCAGAGATCCTCACTGAACTTCTGGAGAGAGTTTGCTGCACTGAAAGTAAAGGGGCTGAATAATTTTGCACGCCCAATTTTTCAGTTTTTGATTTGTTAAAAAAGTTTGAAATATCCAATAAATGTCGTTCCACTTCATGATTGTGTCCCACTTGTTGTTGATTCTTCACAAAAAAATACAGTTTTATATCTTTATGTTTGAAGCCTGAAATGTGGCAAAAGGTCGCAAAGTTCAAGGGGGCCGAATACTTTCGCAAGGCACTGTATATGCACCAAACGACAAAACACAAACACACAAGGTAAAGACTACACACAGTTATGTGGGGGCCATACTTGGGGGGTTTATTACAGGGGGTCATTAAGGCCGGAGTTTTCCCACGGTGGTGTCCGCGGCTGGCAGAACGGGCATGTGTGCAGTGGGCACCAGAGTGGATGGAGGAGGTGGGCAAGTTGCCCTCGCTGAGAGATCGTGCGGTGCCCCCCCAGCAGGCCAACGGACTGGGTGAGCGGCACTACCCACGGAAGGGGGACGGGAAGGGATAGAGAGAATGATTTGTGTGTAGAGAGTACTGTCTAACATGAGTAACTCAGGTAGAGGAAGAGGGCCAGACAGAGCAAGGTCTTTCTTTTAAACTGTTCACTGGGGTTTTCAAATAAGTTTAAAGTTTATATTCAACAGTAGTCAAGTTAGGAAAGGGCAACAGACTGAACTTATGATGCCGTGGACCGAACATTTTAACATTTTATTTTTAAACACAAAACATACACATACAAACGACAACATCACACAAACATCAACTACATCACACCTGCCCAGATGCACATGCTCACATCTTCCAGCGCCCGCATCACTCTCTGCCATAATATTTCAAATGACTTCCAATTGAGCCCCCTGGGCAAAAGTGCAGCAATGGGACGATGATCGATGCATTTGGAAAAATTCAGCAGCCAAAGTAATATTGGGTCTGTCACGCTTCTGCATTGAGATGACATGGAGCACTTCAGAAGGGAGCTGTGAAAGTGTAGACAGCTGTGTGGGTTACCTGTGCTGATTCCATGGAGGGTGGGCGGAGGTGAATGCCATCCAAAGAGGAGGTGATGGAGTCCAGAGAGGGGACGTGCCTCACAGAGTTGTAGTTACTGAGAGAGCAAGAGAGAGCGAGCGGGGAAAAAGTGTGTGTGTGTGGGAGAGAGCGCAAATTAATGAAAAAGAGCAGGAAAAAAAGAAAAAAGAGGGAGAGACAAAGACATGAAAAACCTGCGCCATTTCTTCTGAAACTGAGCCAAACGACAGTGAGTGAGGTAAACTTCTGATCATTTGAATCTGTTTTGGTCCTGCCCTATTCAAGCTCAGACATAACATGGCCTAGAACACAAAATCCACAAAGAAAATCACAGCAGACATAAGTCACCTAGCCAACTCAACTGGGGGTGTGCCCCAAGCCACTACAACTATCTTGAACGGGTACTATAGTAAGGCTACATCCCAAATGGCACCCTATTCCCTATATCAGGGCTCTCCAACCCTGTTGCTGGAGAGCTACCGTCCTGTAGGTTTCGGTTCCATCCCTCTAGCACACCCAATTCTAATAATTTGCTAATTGATTAGCTGAATCAGGTTAGTTACATTTGAGGTTGGATCGAAATCTGAAAGGACAGTAGCTTTCCATGAACAGGTTTGGAGAGACCTGCCCTATATAGTGTACTACTTTTGCCCACTGGTCAAAAGTAGTGCACCATGTAGGAAATAGGGTGCCACCTGGGACACTAAATGTGTCAATGCACTCATGGATGTTGGTGTCCATGCTAATCGTTAAAATAGAAAGCCTGTCCTCTTTCATAGTCTGAATGCATAAATGCTCTGCTACATCAACACACCACAGGTTTTGACCGGCAGTAGTAGGTGCTTAAGTGGAAACTGAGCTTGGTCCAGAGAACACACTGTACTGGAAATGACCGTTCTAAATGACTATACCATACGGCTCGCTCGCTACTGTTGCTCGGTGGCAAATGTTTAAACCGTTGTTTGGTGTACATTATTGAAGTCGTGTCACATTCGGCCCAGCAAATAATGTAATGAATGTCATAAGATACATCAATTACAATAGAGCACATATCAACACATTCAAATACACTGATAGACAGCTGTGTGCTTTTAGAGGGGGGTTCGGCTATGGTGCACTTGGGGATTTGTTCTGCCTTGGCTCATTTAATTTGAGCGCACCTTATGACTATAGGTTTAGGCCTAGTCATTTCCCCCCACTGGTCTGCTAATCCTTCTAGCATGTGTGTATGATGGAGGACGTCATCCCTCTACCCAATCACGCGTTTTGGCTGTGGCCTGGACAACCAGTAGACTCAACACACACACACACCAAACACACACAGGCAATGGGATACTGACACTTATTCCCGTCGCACACATTCCCCTCACACATACAGTGAGATGCAGCCAGGAACATGTGTGCCTTTGCGAGATTGCATGTGTTCTGTGCATGCCTGTACATGCTCTGTGTGTGTGTGTGTGTGTGTGTGTGTGTGTGTGTGTGCCAGGATGGTAAAAGAGACAAGACACCATGCATGTTTTTCTTCAGTTCCCTTGGCTTAACTTCCCTTGTCAACATTTTACTTTACTCAGTCGTCTGCGCTCTTCATCACCCCTCCCTCCATCCCTCTCCAAGGCTGCATCCCAAATGGCACCCCATTGAACCCTGTTACGGGAGCACACTTCCTAAGCTGGCTCCAGTCTGCGATAGCACAGACACACTGAACTTCACTTAGCTGCTGCTACTATCCATTTGATATAGTTTTGCTTCCTACACACTTAACCCTTCTTCCCCTCCTCCCACTTTGCCTATTTGGTGAGCTCTCTAAAATGTCAAGATGGCCCCAATGCAGTGTCAAAGGCAGCACATTTGGTGTGAAGCAGTGTGTGTGTGTGTGCCAATATATCTACCTGAGTACATTGTGTAGAGTGTGTGTGTGTGTGTGTGTGCGCATGTTTATGCATGCATGTGTGTGGGTTTAGCTACCCGCTGATGCTGCTCGTGCGGGACAGTGTGTTGCTGGGGGAGGCAGGGGGCGTCTGGTAACTGTAGCTGTAGTCTGATCCCTTCAGATCCAGGATCACCTGTTCAGAAGTAGGGAGAAAGAGTTTCAATGTGAGAGAATGAGAATATGGATAAGTGGGAGTTTCTAACACCGCATGCGAGTACGTGATTAAGTGCATTTGTGAAGGTATATTGATGTCAGTGTGTGTGTGGCATGAACAAGTGTGTGTCCACGTCTTTTTTGGTGAAAATATAGATGTCTGTGTCAAGTGTTTGGCTGTGTGTAAGAATCATCCATCGAACCTGTTCACTGGCCGGGGGTAGTTTGCTGGGCTCGGCCGTCAGGGTGCTCAGGTCTTCCAGGATGGTCTGCAGGTGGGTCACCTCTCCGAGCATGCTGATCTCATGATCCTGCACACAAACAACCACAGAACCCAAATCAGTTCACAGACACACAACTAACAGGTAGAAATCACCCCTAACCATATATTCCAGGTCAGTTTACCCAATTTCCTCAATCCTTAGGGGATGGAAATACAATTGATGACCAAAGGTATGTGGACACCTGCTCGTCGAACATCTCATTCCAAAATCATGGGCATTTACAGTTGAAGTCGGAAGTTTACATACACCAGCCAAACACATTTAAACTCAGTTTTTCACAATTCCTGACATATAATCCTAGTAAACATTCCCTGTCTTAGGTCAGTTAGGATCACCACTTTATTTTAAGAATGAGAAATGTCAGAATAATAGTAGAGAGAATTATTTATTTCAGCTTTTATTTCTTTCATCACATTCGCAGAGGGTCAGAAATATACATACACTCAATTAGTATTTGGTAGCATTGCCTTTAAATTGTTTAACTTGGGTCAAACGTTTCAGGTAGCCTTCCACAAGCTTCCCACAATAAGTTGGGTGAATTTTGGCCCATTCTTCTTGACAGAGCTGGTGTAACAGTCAGGTTTGTAGGCCTCCTTGCTCGCACACGCTTTAACAGATCTGCCCACAAATGTTCTATAGGATTGAGGTCAGGGCTTTGTGATGGCCACTCCAATACCTTGACTTTGTTGTCCTTAATCCATTTTGCTACAACTTTGGAAGTATGCTTGGGGTCATTGTCCATTTGGAAGACCCATATGCGACCACCTGACTGATGTCTTGAGATGTTGCGTCAATATATACACATAATTTTCCTTCCTCATGATGCCATCTATTTTGTGAAATGCATCCCTCCTGCAGCAAAGCACCCCACAACATGATGCTTCCACCCACGTGCTTCACGGTTGGGATTATGTTCTTCGGCTTGCAAGCCTCACCCCTTTTCCTCCAAACATAACAATGGTCATTATCGCCAAACAGTTCAATTTTTTGTTTCATCAAACCAGAGGACATTTGTCCAAAAAGTATGATCTTTGTCCCAATGTGCAGTTGCAAACCGTAGTCTGGATTTGTTATGACCGTTTTGGAGCAGTGACTTCGTCCTTGCTTAGCAGCCATTGAGGTTATGTCAATTTGGACTCATATTACTGTGGATATAGGAACTCTGCCTAGAAGGCCAGCATCCCGGAGTCTCCTCTTCACTGTTGATGTTGAGACTGGTGTTTTGTGGGTACTATTTAATGAAGCTGCCAGTTTAGGACTTGTGAGACAACTGTTTCTCAAACTAGACAGTCAAATGTACTTGTCCTCTTGCCCAGTTGTGCACCGGGGCCTCCCACTCCTCTTTCTATTCTGGTTAGAGCCAGTTTGCCCTATTCTGTGAAGGAAGTAGTACACAGCGCTGTACGCGATCTTCAGTTTCTTAGCAATTTCTCGCATGGAATAGCCGTCATTTCTCAGACCAAGAATAGACTGACGAGTTTCATAGGAAAGTCTTTGCTTCTAGCCATTTTGAGCCTGTAATCGAACCCTCAAATTCTGATGCTCCAGATACTCAACTAGTCTAAAGAAGGCCAGTTTAATTGCTTCTTTAAACAGAACAACAGTTTTCAGCTGTGCTAACATAATTGCGAAAGGGTTTTCTAACGATCAATTAGCCCTTTAAATTTATAAACTTGGATTAGCTATCACAACGTGCCATTGGAACACGGAAAAATCAGCCATTTCCAGCTACAAGTCATTAACAACATTAACAATGTCTACACTGTATTTCTGATCAATTTGATGTTATTTTAATGGACAAAAAAAAGCTTTTCTTTCAAAAACAAGGAACATTCTAAGTGACGCCATATTTTTGAACGGTAGTGTATGGTTTCTCCATTTTATTTTTTCCTGGTTTTCAAATAGTTGTTTTTCCACTCAAAATTATAATTCATAATCTAAAATTATAGTTCATAGAGGAACAACGAAAACTGATGTTTTCAGTCCATGTCAATGCATCTGAAGACAATCTTTTTTTAGGTCTAGAGGAAAAATAACATCAAGATTTTTTGTGTAATTCTCCTTTAATTGTGCATATGGCAATTTAAAGACGGCCCATGCAGAAATCGGTCCACCATTTCCTGGTTGCTAAAATTTTAATAGTCCTCCTATTTTCAGTTTGTGTGACAAAAAAGTATAGTGTAGAGAATCATTGTCCAATTTAAACAACTGTGAAATATATTTTCCATAACAAAACATATTGTATTTATCTGTTTGAAGCCGGTGTACAAAACTGAAAGTTATTACTCAGTTATTAACTAAGTTCACTGTCAACTGCGTTTATTTTCAGCAACCTTAACATGTATAACTATTTGTATGAACATAAGATGCAGCAACAGACAAGTTCCACAGACATTATTACATTTCTGTTCATCACATGTGTCCCTGAACAAAGGGGGGGGGGGGGGGGGGGGGGGTTAAAATCAAGAGTAACAGTCAGTATCTGGTGTGGCCACCAGCTGCATTAAGTACTTCAGTGCGCCGCCTTCTCATGGACTGCACCAGATTTGCCAGATCTTGCTATGAGATGTTACCCCACTCTTCCACCAAGGCACCTGCAAGTTCCCAGACATTTCTGGGGGGAATAGTCCTAGCCCTCACCCTCCGATCCAACAGGTCCCAGACGTGCTCAATGGGATTGAGATCCGAGCTCTTCGCTGGCCATGGCAGAACACTGGCATTCCTGTCTTGCAGGAAATCACGCACAGAACGAGAGGTATGGCTGGTGGCATTGTCATGCTGGAGGGTCATGTCAGGATGAGCCTGCAGGAAGGGTACCACATGAGGGAGGAGGATGTCTTCCCTGTAATGCACAGCGTTGCAATTGCCTGCAATTACAAAAAGCTGCGTCTGATGATGCTGTGACACACCACCCCAGACCATGACGGACCCTCCACCTCTAAATCGATCAAGCTCCAGAGTACAGGCCTCGGTGTAATGCTCATTCCTTCGACGATAAACACGAATCCAACCATCACCCCTGGTGAGACAAAACCGCAACTCAGTGAAGAGCACTTTTTGCCAGTCCTGTCTGGTCCAGCGACGGTGGGTTTGTGCCCATAGGCGACGATGTTGACGGTGATGTCTGGTGAGGACCTGCTTCACAACAGGCCTACAAGCCCTCAGTCCAGTCTTTCTCAGCCTATTGCAGACAGTCTGAGCACTGATGGAGGGATTGTGCATTCCTTGTGTAACTCAGGCAGTTGTTGTTGCCATCCTATACCTGTCCCGCAGGTGTGATGTTCAGATGACCCGATCCTGTGCAGGTGTTGTTACAAGTGGTCTGCCACAGCGAGGACGATCAGCTGTCCGTCCCTTCTCCCTGGAGCGTTGTGTTAGGCGTTGCACAGTACGGACATTGCAATGTATTGCCCTGGCCACATCTGCAGTCCTCATGCCTCCTTGCAGCATGCCCAAGGCACGTTCACATAGATGAGCAGGGACCCTGGGCATCTTTCTTTTGGTGTTTTTCAGAGTGAGTAGAAATGCCTATTTAGTGTCCTAAGTTTTCATAACTGTGACCTTAATTGCCTACTGTCTGTAAGCTGTTAGTGTCTTAACAACCGTTTCACAGGTGCATGTTCATGAATTGTTTATAGGTCATTGAACAAGCATGGGAAACTATGTTAAAACCCTTTACAGTGAAGAACTGTTAAGTTGTATTTTTACAAAGTATCATCGAAAGAGGGTTTCTTTTTTTTTTCAATTTAAGTCTAAACTTAAATTGGAAGCATAGAAATAGAGTTTACAGAACAGATCTACTGCTTCTTAGACTTGCTTTCAATGAGAATGATAGATCTTTAATAACTAATGTGTATGTGAATGTTGTGGGGTTGCCCAAAAAGTTACATATTGCAGCTTTAAATATGCATCTAGTGAGTAACTGGGCCGGTATAGTGATGGTTTTGTACTGCTGCTGCTCATTTCATGGCAAAGTTTGCCAATTAGTTATGAATGATATACTTCTGCCAGGTAAGACATCTTTGCAGTTAACATTTAAATGAGGTTTTGGGGAAAGTATCTCTGTCAACCCAAGGAATTTAGCTCATCTATCCCATCAAATACGTTTTTATAGGCATTTATTTCTGTAGGCCTAACGGGAGCTTGTGTGCGCACTCAGCACGCGTGTGTAGAGGGAGCGGTCCGAACACAATTGAGTGAGAGAAACACAGAGGGGAAAGGGAATTTAGGGAGAAGAACAGTGTGATGCTACTCACCAGCACGGGTTTGAGCATGCTGACAAAGGAGCAGTAGCGGCCCCTCTCCTCGATGAGCGCACGGCACGCGGCCCTCTTCTCAGTCTCCTCCAGCACAGCATAGCGTACGTTCACATCCTGCAGGGCGCTGTCCAACTGCCCGCGCACCTCATCCTTCCCTGGGAAAGCATAGGAGGGGAACCAAAGATGTCAGAAAAAGCAGAGGGCTATAAGACAGGCACACAAAGCCAGTGGGCTGCTATAGCAAGTCAACAAACCCAGGATAGAAAACAATGCCCCATGCCCGAAACACATTTGTTGGGAGGGGGGCCAATCTGTCCTCACAACTTATTGAATAATATACAAATATTTTAAGACCAACTTTCCTTCCCTTTCTAATTGCAGTCTTATTTCCCCCAAACCTTTAAAGTAAAATTCTGACCACAATTGAGGAACTGTAAAAAGAAGCTGGCCATATAGTAGAGTGGCTGCCATAACATACTTTAACCACTAGATGGATGTATAACATTGATATTTCCCAGCGGGTGTAGAGCGTCTAAATAAAGACGTTACCACATCAGCGTCGTTACAGCCTCCTCAGCTGTTATGTCAGCGTGCTCTCTGGGGAGACGCATGCTGCAAGCCTGTCAAGAGGTGGTGGACACTGGTATTTGGGTTCACTGGGCCAGAGTGAAGGCCAACAGCGTGCAGCCAGAAGGCTGTGTGTGTGTTGAAGAATGCTGTGTGTGGTATGCAGGGGTCTTTAAAGAGACAACAGGGGATGTGTGCCTGCCTACTCATCTCAGTTCAGCTGCCATGGAAAGAGGTTCCACGTACAGTTGTCTGACGCGCACACACACACCTTAATACCTCAAACACACACCTGTAATGCCTAACAAACACACATGCATGCACTTACCAATTACATAACACATCTACACAGTATAACACACTCACACACAATATGCTAACTGAATCCACTACTAGAGTACCTTATGATAAGCTATAGACCACACTATCTACCAAGAGAGCTCTCATCTATATTATTCGTACCATCGAGAGTATTCTGACAGGTTGCATCACCACCCGGTATGGCAACTGCTCAGCGCAACAGAGGGTAGTGCGTACGGCCCAGTACATCACTGGGGCCAAGCTTACTGCAATCCAGGACCTATATAATAGGCGGTGTCAGAGGAAAGCCCATACAATTGTCAGAGACTCCAGTCACGGCACCAGAGCATCAAGTCTAGGACCAAAGTCTCCTTAACAACTTCTACCCCCAAGCCATAAGACTGCTGAACAATTCATGAAATGACCACCGGACTACCATAAGACCACCGGACTACCATAAGACTACTATGCACCCTCGTGGGGCCCCACGAGGGTGCATTCTCAGCCCACTTCTGTACTCCCTGTTTACCCATGACTGGGTGGCCATGCATGCCTACAACTCAAATCATCAAGTTTGCAGATGACACTACAGTGGTAGGCTTGATTATCAACAACGACGAGACGGCCTACAGGGAGGAGGTGAGGGCACTTGGAGTACACAGACAGTGTGGTGAAGAAGGCGCAACAGCGCCTCTTCAACCTCAGGAGGCTGAAAAAATGTGGCTTGTCACTGAAAACCCTCTAACTTTTACAGGTCCACAATTGAGAGCATCTGTTGGGCTGTATCACCGCCTGGCACGGCAACTGCACCGCCCACAACCGCAGGGCTCTCCAGAGGGTGGTGTGGTCTGCACAACGTATCACTGGGGGAAAACTACCTGCCCCCCAGGACACCTACAGCACCCGATGTCACAGAAGGTCAAAAAAGATCAAGGACAATAACCACTGCCTGTTCACCGCGCTTCCATCCAGATGGCGAGGTCCGTACAGGTGCATCAAAGCTGGGAAAGAGGTAGAAGCTGTTTTTCAATCTCAAGGCCATCAGATTGTTAAACAACCAGCAATAGCACAGAGGTGGCTGCCTACCTACAGACTTGATATCATTGGCCACTTTAATGTTTACGTATCTCACATTGCTCATCTCATATGTATATACTGTATACTTCACTATCTATTCTTTACAATCTTAAGACACTCACTGCTCATCCATATATTTTATACTTATATATAATATAGCCAGCATTTTGGGTCGGCTTCTGGAATCAGTTCAAATGCGTTAAGTAGCCTAGTAGTTAGAACGTTGGGCCAGTAACCGAAAGGTTGCTAGATCAAATCTCCGAGCTGACAAGGTAAAAATCTGTTGTTCTTCCCCTGAACAAGGCAGTTAAACCACTGTTCCTAAGCCGTCATTGTAAATAAGAACTTGTTCTTAACTTCTTATCGCTGGGCGGCAGTATTGAGTAGCTTGGATGAATAAGGTGCCCAGAGTAAACTGCCTGCTACTCAGCCCAGAAGCTAAGATATGCATATTATTAGTAGATTTGGATAGAAAACACTGAAGTTTCTATAACGGTTTGAATGACGTCTGTGAGTATAACAGAACTCATATGGCAAGCAAAAACCTGAGAAAAAATACAATATACAGTGTAAAATTTGGTCCGATTGCACTTCCTACGGCTTCCACTAGATGTCAACAGTCTTTAGAACCTTGTTTCAGGCTTCGATAGCTGACATTTATTCCCTTCACACACACACATATAACCCCTGTCTTTCTAGAGGACATGATCCTGAGCAGAAGTATGAAGGGCTTGAGATACCATTCATAGCCAATAACACCGCACATCAACTCCTCTGGGAGATGGAACTCTGGAGAACCTTGGAATTTTGGTGAAGTAACCAAAATTTTGCAAAGATGACTGAATTTCTCCATTATAATTGTGCACTGCTTTTGACCAGGGCCCATAGGAATCTCGTCAAAAGTAGTGCATCAAGTAGGGAATAGGGTGCCATTTGGGATGTAGTTGCAGCACGCCCTAAATCCAAACATCAGTCACAAAGATAAATGTTAACTGTTGTCAGCTGATGAATGAGATTGCACCCATTCTCTTGTCATTCAGAAGGATAAAAAAAACAACTAGAAAACCATTAACTTGCCAGTAGTCAACAGGGATCTCCCATTGCGAAGAGCCTTTTGCTGTGCCATGCTGGCTGGAAGAATGTATAGCCTATACAGAAAACTGTACTGGTTGCTAATCCATGATGTGCTGCTACACAATCATAATGGAATAGGTTGTCATTTGGGGGACACACTATCTGAGAGCCATGAAGGTAAATCAGGGTTAAGGCGCTGGGATGGATTGCACTCTCCAGAGAAGAGATACAGTCAGCTGCCCATGTTTATTTATGGCTGGGTCTTGTGTTGGGGATGTGAGGGCTTTTAAACAGGGAGAGAAAAAGAGAGACAGAGAGCAAATGGTGGAAATGGAGCGAGATGAAAAAGAGAGAGTATATGTAAGTCCCAGAGAGTGGTGCTCAGACAGTGTACCTTGGATAATACCGTCCTGATCAGAAACCTATATCCCGGTTGTTCCCAAAATGCTTGGTCTTTGTGAAACCTTGGGTGTGTATTCAGATTTTCGATCCAGATCTTCAGCCGTGATGGAAGTTGACAATATTTATTCTTGCATGATGTTTCAGTGAATAATGTCCAATGAAAACATAGGCTTTTTTCAATAAATAGTAGAGTGCCATATTGACAGCTGGAGTGTGATTGTATTCACATGGGGACTTTCAAGAGTATGTTTGTGATGATCCTGCAAAGTTAACCGGAACAAATGTTTAATAAACACGCTTCTATTAAACCAATACATTTCCATTAACCCTTTACACTCGTACCGTATACTGTTTGATAATAGCGGATTTGAACACAGGTAAGTGCTTAAATTGGAACACAGCTGTACAATAACATGCTATAAATAACGGCAGAGATCATCTTCTCTTCACAGAGCTGTATGGGTTTTGACTGACAGCCGTTCCGAACTTGAGCACTGCGCGCAACAAGAAGTTGCCTCCATCCCTCCAGCTAATTGGGGAACTTTTGCAAATGTTTTGTTGTCTGATTGAGGGAAATGCTGTAAATTAAGGAGGACTCAACGTAGACATTGAGGAATTTAATAAATACAGCTTTGATCTCATACAACCAAGCCAAACACCCCAAATGTATCCAAATGTGCACTTCACATTATAAAACTATTGCCATATAGTGTCAATGTTTATGATCACAAGATGGCATGTCATACCCTGGGTTGTTAACAGAAAAAGCCTACGTTTATCAATTATCAAGAAAATTTGCCGCAGAACTCCCACGCGAATCCACTCACAACTCCATTCTATGCGCATCAAAATAATGATCCGTTTCTCTGCCACATGAAAGTCTAACAATGCTGACCAAACCGGACCCTCACGTTATTTTACCTGAAATGCACAAGGTCCTCTATTCCGACAATTAATTCACAGATAAAAGGGAAAACAGAGTTAGTTTCTAGTAATCTCTCCTCCTTCAGTCGTCTGCTTCGGACTTTATATGACGGTTGGCAACCAACTTTAAGGTGCATTACCACCACCACCAACTGGACTGAAGTGTGGACTTAAGTTAATCTTTCAAATCACCCACTTGGGTATATCCTCATAAAAACCAATGAGAAGATGGAAGAGGCGGGACTTGCAGCGCATCAAAAATAGAAAAGTTCTATTTTAGCACCTGGCTACGTAGACGCTCGCGAGCAGTTTGGGTGAAATTAGTGAATAACATGCATGTGTACATTTTATTTTGCAACGCTTGCGCATGAATCCCTGCCCCAGAACCAGTTCCTGCCACAGGGCACCATCTGCTTCCCCAAACTTGAAACGTTCGCAAAGCGGATTGGTGTGCTTAATTTCACATAGTATCTCCCCGTTTTAAACCTTGTTTTTCTGTTTCGTGCCTACTGAACACAACCCAAGTTTATATGGCTGTGACTCACTCAACATGGGGAAGTTGTCACGAATGGCCCAGAAGTAACTTATCAGATTTAAAATGGCGAAACAGGTTCAACCATCAAGGGCAGGACCTGTACTGTAAAACCACAGCAGTGTGCCTCTGCTCATGTAAAAAGATTGTCCCCATGATGTCATTCTTCTACCCTCTCACGCATCGCCAGAGACGTTGTTTTAGAGAATTTGGCAGTAAACTACATCTGTGGCGTCATGTGGGTTTACTGATGTCAATGTTGTTAAGAGTGCCCCATACTGGCGATGGGGTTATGGTATGGGCAGGCATAAACTACGGACAACGAACACAATTGCATTTTATCAATGGCAATTTGAATGCACAGAGATACCGGGATGAGCTCCTGAGGCCCACTTATCATGTTTCAGCATGATAATGCACGGCCCCATGTCGTACACAATTCTTGAAAAAAGAAAAATGTCCCAGTTCTTCCATTGCCTACATACTCACCAGACACGTCACCCATTGAGCATGTATGGGATGCTTTGGATCGGCGTGTTCCTGTTCCCGCCAATATCCAGCCACTTCGCACAGACATTGAGTGGGACAACATTCCACAGGCCAAAATCATCATGAGGCAAATGGTAACACCAGATACTGACTGGTTTTCTGATCCACACCCCTATTTTCTTTTTAAGGTACACACACACACATATATACACACACACACACACACACACACATATATATATACACACACACACAGTATACAAATTTGTGGATGCCGCTATTTCAGCCACACCCGTTGCTGACAGGTGAACAAAATCGAGCACACAGCCATGCAATCTCCATAGACAAACATTGACAGTAGAATGGAGAGCTCAGATACTTTCAACATGGCACAGTCATAGGATGACACCTTTCCAACAAGTCTGTTTGTCACATTTCTGCCTTGCTAGAGCTGCCCGGTCAACTAAGTACTGTTATTGTGAAGTGTAAACATGGTGCAACAGCAGCTCAGCTGCGAAGTGGTAGACCACACAAGCTCACAGAACAGGACCGCCAAGTGCTGTAGCGTGTAAAATCCGTATCTCCTCAGTTGCAACACTCTCTACCGAGTTCCAAACTGCGTCGGCAAGCAACGTCAGCACAATAACTGTCATGTGCAACGCCAAGCTTCGACTGGAGTGGTGTAAAGCTTGCCGCCATTGGACTCTGGAGCAGTGGAAACGCATTCTCTGGAGTGAAG
Organism: Oncorhynchus mykiss; assembly: GCF_057628025.1. Lineage (NCBI taxonomy): Eukaryota > Metazoa > Chordata > Actinopteri > Salmoniformes > Salmonidae > Oncorhynchus > Oncorhynchus mykiss. The sequence continues at coordinate 23,195,074 of NC_143038.1, forward strand.
AATCACGCTTCACCATCTGGCAGTCTGACGGACAAATCTGGGTTTGGTGGATGCCAGGATAAAGCTACCTGCCCGAAATGCATAGTGCCAACTGTAAAGTTTGATGAAGGAGCTATACCATTCTGGGGCTGTTTTTCATGATTTAGTCCCCTTAGTTCCAGTGAAGGGAAATCTTAAGACAACAGCATACAATGACATTCTAGACAATTCTGTGATTCCAACGTTGTGGCAAAAGGGGAAGGCCCTTACTTGTTTCAGCATGACAATGCCCCCGTGCATAAAGCGTTGTCCATACAGAAATGGTTTGTCGAGTTTGGTGTGGAAGAACTTGACTGGCCTGCAGAGAACCCTGACCTCAAGCCCATCGAACACCTTTGGGATGAAAAGGAACCCCGACAGCGAGCAAGGCCTAAACACCCAACATCAGTGCCCAGCCTCACTAACTCTCTCGTGGCTGCATGGAAGCAAGTCCCTCCATCAATTTTCCAACATATAGTGGAAATCCTTCCCAGAAGAGTGGAGGCTGTTATAGCAGCAAAGGTGGGACCAATTCCATATTAATGCCCATGATTTTGGAGATGTTCAAGTGTCCACATACTTTTGGTCATGTAGTGTATATGTGACCAAGAGATACATATCTGTATTCCTGGTCATGTGAAATCCGTAGATTAAGGCCTAATGAATTTATTTCAATGAACTGATTTCCTTATATGAGCTGCAACTCAGTACAATCAGAAACTTTTGCATGTTGCATTTTTGTTTAGTATAGTTACAAAAGCATGTAAAAATGCTTATATGCTTTAACCCTTTACACTTGTGGGAATTGGCCTATATGAATAGGGCTAAATTGAAACGTTTCTTAAAAAAGAAATATGAAATGCATAAGCATGGCAGCAATTGAAAGGGAACAGTTTAGAGACGGTGTCCTCAACTTTGGTCTAATCATTTCCCCATAACATTTCACCTGACTCTAGACATTACACTTAAGATTGTTTGTGCATTTTACATTTACTGTACTTGTCGCCGTATTTGTTGATAACGAAATCTGAAAAACCTTGGGACACATTCAGCAACATAATACAAAACAATGACAAGGGTTTGAGTGAAGACTTATTAGTGTCTCCAAGTGGCCACACACCTCTCCAAAGTCATTTCAATGCACTTTTATAATTCAAAGTAGTCTTCAACAATAAGGTGCTATTTTGAGCACTCCTAGCTGTGTCGTTAAGGAACTAGAGCAAGTACACTTGTAGTTGTTTTTTGTTTGGAACATAACACTGCATCACTGCCATTATACAATTACTGTTTACACAATCCAAAAATGTCCCATTTTATAAATTGCAATCTGGGTCAGGTGGGCTTTATTTGAAAGCTTGTTCTATTGCCAACATGGCTAGTTAAGTTCTAAAATACGATCTTAGTGTTACATGCTGACCACACCGCTCGCGTCGCAAAATAAATAAATTGACCGTGTGCATTTCAGGTAAAATAACAACCCCGTGTTTATATCCCAGGAAAAATTAGCTAGAAATAGCAAGCTAGCTAGCTAAATTGCTGTGAATGTTTCATGCGTTTCAACCTGTCCCCAAATTAATAAAGTTGGTTCAGAGTTCGTTTTGATATTTCAACCTGTGTCCTGATCACATCTGGTGTGGATGAACAAAATCAAAATGCGTGTGATGGCGCACGCGCGTGCCCGGTCTGGTCAGCATGTTATACTTGCTTGAAGTGTGGGATAGGGAAGTCTGGGAACCTCAGGAAAGTCTCAACTAGTGCTGTTACAGTGACCATATTACTGCCACACCGGTGGTAACAAGTCATGACCGCTGTCAAATTCCACGTGACCCTGTGCCACCAGAGCCTCTGGGTTCGCGCACAGGCTCTCTCGCAGCCGGCCGCGACCGGGAGGTCCGTGGGGCGACGCACAATTGGCCTAGAGTCGTCCGGGTGCGGGAGGGTTTGGCCGGAAGGGATATCCTTGTATCATCGCGCACTAGCGACTCCTGTGGCGTCCGGGCGCAGTGCCCGCTAACCAGGTCGCCAGGTGCACGGTGTTTCCTCTGACACATTGGTGCGGCTGGCTTCCGGGTTGGATGCGAGCTGTGTTAAGAAGCAGTGCGACTTGGTTGGGTTGTGTTTCGGAGGATGCATGGCTTTTGACCTTCGTCTCTCCCGAGCCCATACGGGAGTTGTAGCGATGAGACAAGATAGTAACTACTAACAATTGGATACCATGAAATTGGGGAGAAAAGGGGGTAAAATTCAACAAAAAAAATCCACGTGAACACTTAGTCACGGTAACTAGGCTTCTCCAAAACTGCACTCTGATACCGCTGAGTAGCCTACCAAACTTGACAGTCGCTAATGGCATGGTACTCAGCGATCCATTGTCCCTCTAATCACTCTGACATCAATGCAATCGGAAATGAAATCCGTCACTTCATGAGAGCCCATGAGCTCATGTTGCGCAACAATTTTATAGGCCATGCGCAATTGTGTGAGAAAACAGTTTTGATGGCCTCTATTAAAAAGAGGATCCCATCAGCTTTCTATAGGCAGACAGATACATCTTTATAGCCTATTCCTGCTTCTGACAAACCTTTCAGCAGGGTTCTGGTGGACTGTGTTGGTCGTTTCCCCAAAACCACCATGTGTGCTGCAACTCATTTCCCTGAGGCCATTCCACTCAGGAAGATTACGTCTCCCAGCATTGTTAAGGCCCTGGTGAAAATCTGTTCAACCTGTTTTAACCTTCCATGGGTAGTGCAATCGAACCAGGGTTCGAATTTCATGTCAAAAGTCTTCCTGCAAATGCTACAACAGATGGCTGCAACCCATTGCCCCTCTAGTGATGACCACCCAGTGTCAAGGTGATCTTGAGAGATTTCATTAGACTTTGAAGTCCATGTTGAGAGCTTACTGCTTTAAATTTGAGAGAGACTGGGATGAAGGGGTCCCTCGTGCTGTTTGCAGCACAGGAGATTCAGGAATCTCTCGGTTTTAGTCCGAATGAGCTCGTGTTGTTTGGACATCATGTCAGAGGTCCTTTGAGCTTGCTGAGAGAGGTTGGTGAAGGGCGACACCTTAAACACAAAATCAAATCTGTTGGAGCATGTTAGCGGTTTTCGATACAGATTGCACTGCACCCGAGTTTGCTAGTGAGGATCTGGAGAAGGCGCAGACAAAGTTTTGTATGATGGAAAGGCCCGAAACTGCACTTTCGATGTGGGTGACCAAGTCCTGGTTTTGTTGCCCGTTCTGGAGTTACTGTTGCAAGCTCACTTTCAGGCCCTTGCCCAAATGTGCAAAAAAGAGAAGCCACACCAGAATGCAGGGAAAAATAAAAAACCTTGTGTCATGTCAAAATGTTTATATCATACTTCATCCTCTACGATCCGGCGGAAAAGTGGTGGATGAAAAAGGATAAGTGGAAATCAATAGTGATTTCTGCCTGTAGCCACTGCTGTCACCGTGGACTATGGTCTTCCTCAAGAGCACCAGGAAAGCCCAATATACCCTGTGAGACAGCTGAGTAACTCGAGTAGAGATCGACCGATTATGATTTTTCAACGCCGATACCGATTATTGGAGGACCAAAAAAAAGAGCTGCTGCCGATTAAAAATCGGCCAATTTTTTATTTATTTATTTGTAATAATGACAATTACAACAATACTGAATGAACACTTATTTTAACTTAATATAATACATCAATAAAATCAATTTAGCCTCAAGTAAATAATGAAACATGTTCAATTTGGTTTAAATAATGCAAAAACAAAGTGTTGGAGAAGAAAGTAAAAGTGCAATATGTGCTATGTGAGAAAGCTAACGTTTAAGTTCCTTGCTCAGAACATGAGAACATATGAAAGCTGGTGGTTCCTTTTAACATGAGTCTTCAATATTCCCAGGTAAGACGTTTTAGGTTGAAGTTATTATAGGAATTATAGGCCTCTATACCATTTGTATTTCATGAACCTTTGACTATTGGATGTTCTTATAGGCACTTTAGTATTGCCAGTGTAACAGTATAGCTCGCTCCTCCCTGGGCTCGAACCAGGAACACAACGACAACAGCCACCCTCGAAGCGGCGTTACCCATGAGTAAGGGAAACTACTAGAAGGCTCAGAGAGAGAAGTTTGAAACGCAATTAGCGCACACTAACTAGCTAGCCATTTCACTTCGGTTACACCAGCCTCATCTCGGGAGTTGATAGGATTGAAGTCCTAAACAGCGCAATGCTTGACACACAACGAAGAGCTGCTGGTAAAACGCACAAAAGTGCTGTTTGAACGAATGTTTACGTGCCTGCTTCTGCCTACCACCGCTCAGTCAGATACTTGTATGCTCAGTCACATTATATGCAACGCATAGGACATGCTAGATAATATCTAGTAATATCAACCATATGTAGTTAACTAGTGATTATGATTGATTGTTTTTATAAGATAAGTTTAATGCTAGCTAGAAACTTACCTTGGCTTACTGCATTCGCGTAACAGGCAGTCTCTTTGTGGAGTGCAACGAGAGAGAGGCAGGTCATTATTGCGTTGGACTAGTTAACTGTAAGGTTGCAAGATTGGATCCCCCGAGCTGACAAGGTGAAAATCTGTTGTTCTGCCCCTGAACAAGGCAGTTAACCCACTGTTCCTAGGCCGTCATTGAAAATAAGAATGTGTTCTTAACTGACTTGCCTAGTTAAATAAAGGTATTTTAAAAAATATATATATATATATATTTTTTTTTTATCTCCGCCCAAAAATACAGATTTCCGATTGTTATGAAAACATGAAATCGGCCCTAATTAATCTGCCATTCCGATTGATCGGTCGACCTCTACTCAATACATTCTAGAAAACCTTTTGGCACACTTGTCTCCGGAGGAAAAAGGTGACATTGTTGAACTGCATTTTGAATATCAGGGTTTATTCTCAGATGTGCCAACTCCACAAATGTACTAGAGCATGACACTGATGTTGTGGACTCTGCCCCAATCAAACATGCTTATCGACTGAACCCTGAAAAGACCGAAGCTTTGCAGTGAGGTGGAGTTCATGTTTGAGCACCGCATTGCGTAACATGGCAGTCTGTGGAGTTCGCCCTGTACTTTAATACTTAAGGCAGATGGCTCTCTACGGTTTTGCTCTGAATTTCGGAAAGTCAGTGCCTCTACTAAGTTGGACTCCTACCCTTTCCCGAGGTCGACCATTGTGTGGACCGTGTTTGCGCTGCTAAGTACGTTAGCAAGTTCAACCTGCTGAAGGGATATTGGCAGGTCCCTCTAACTGAGCACGCCAAAGAATTGTGTGCTTTTGTAATTGCTTGATAGTTTGTTTTCCTATCTTTGTCTTCCATTCAGGTTACAAAATGCTAAGAACCTTTTGGTCTCTGCAATGGTGCTAGCTGCTCCGTATTTCTGTCGTCCATAGGTTTTGTACACCAATGCCAGCGATGTAGGAGCAGGGGCTGTGCTCCTACAGGATAACAATTGAGCACCCTATGGGGTACTTTTTATAGCAAGTTTTGTTTTGCATATAATCGATGTGGTGCATGTTCATTTATCATTGAACCACAGCCCACTTCGCCAAACGGGTGATTTAACAAGCGCATAAATGAAAAAAGCACTGTTGCACCAATGTGTACCTAACCATAAACATCAACGCCTTTCTTAAAATCGATACACAAGTATATATTTTTTTAAACTGCATATTTCTGTTCTGTGCAAGCAGAGTCAGGGTATATGCAGCAGTTTGGGCCGCCTGGCTCGTTGCGAACTGTGAAGACAATTTCTTCCTAACAAAGACTGCCAACTTCGCCAAACAGTGGATGATTTAACAAAAGTGCATTTGCGAAAAAAGCATAACCGTTGCACGAATGTACCTAACCATAAACACCAATGCCTTTCTTAAAATCAATACACAGAAGTATATATTTTTAAACCTGCATATTTAGTTAAAATAAATTCATGTTAGCAGGCAATATTAAACTAGGGAAAGTGTCACTTCTCTTGCGTCCATTGCACGCAGAGTCAGGGTATATGCAATAGTTGGGCCGCCTGGCTCATTGCGAACTAATTTGCCAGAATTTTACATAATTATGACATAACATTGAAGGTAATGTAACAGCAATATTTAGACTTATGGATGCCACCCGTTAGATAAAATACAGAACGGTTCTGTATTTTACTGAAAGAATAAACGTTTTGTTTTGGAAATTATAGTTTCTGGATTTGACCATATTAATGTATTTCGTATTTCTGTGTGTTATCATGCTATAATTAAGTCTATGATTTGATAGAGCAGTCTGACTGAGTGGTGGTAGGCAGCAGCAGGCTCGTAAGCATTCATTCAAACAGCACTTTCGTGTGCTTGCCAGCAGCTCTTCGCAAAGCTTCAAGCATTGTGCTGTTTATGACTTCAAGCCTATTAACTCCCGAGATTAGGCTGGTGTAACCGATGTGAAATGGCTAGCTAGTTAGCGGGGTGTGCACTAACAGCGTTTCAAACGTCACTCATTCTGAGACTTGGAGTAGTTGTTCCCCTTGCTCTGCAAGGGCGGCGGCTTTTGTGGAGCGATGGGTAACCATGCTTCGAGGGTGGCTGTTGTCGATGTGTTCCTGGTTCGAGCCCAGGTAGGGGTGACAATACACTGGCAATACTAAAGTGCCTATAAGAACATCCAATAGTCAAAGGTATATGAAATGCAAATGGTATAGAGAGAAATAGTCCTATAAAACTTATAATAACCTCAACTTAAAACTTCTTATCTGGGAATATTGAAGATATATTAAATAAAACCACCAGCTTTCATAAGTTCTGAGCAAGGAACTTAAACGTTAGCTTTCTTACATGGCACATATTGCACTTTCACTTTCTTTTCCATTTCCATCACTTAGTTTTTGCATTATTTAAAACAATTTGTACACGCTTCATTATTTATTTTAGGCTAAATTGATTTGATTAATGTATTATATTAAGTTAAAAGTCCTCCAATAATCGGTATCAGCGTTGAAAAATCATAATCGGTCGACCTCTAGTTTTAGGTACCAGTTGTTGCTAGTCAACTTTCAGTGTACACCCCCATGAGTGTTTTTCAGAACCCCTCCTAACACCCCACCTGGTGCATTTTGGTTGTGGTCGGATTTTTTTGTTCTTCTGTTTGAGCGACATTATTAGTTTTTCTTGCTGGGGATCATAACGGATTGGTTAGGGGTATTTCATATCTAGAGCTGTTAAATGCTCCAGGTGGGATCAGTTCAGCGTTAGCCCCCATGCTGCCCAGCACCACTAAGACAGAGATATCCCAGGAATCTGTACTTCCCTCCTCTGATTGCTGCTCTACAGGGAGGCCTGAGGACAGCTTCCCACAGTGGCTCAGAAGGGTGAGTTAGCACTGAGGACACTGCCCCACCCTCTCTGGTAACAAACAGGGCCCACTTGATGTGAAACACACCTAGACACACAAGCCAATCTCAAATAAGAGGACCCTCCCAGCACCAAACATTCCCACGAGGCATGATGTTACAGCCACATTCACTTTAGTATAAAGCTACAGATTAGTTTAATTACCGCCATACAAGACCACCCATATTAACTGCACCGAGAACTCAAACAGAAACTGTTTGAGTTCTCGGTGCAGTTACGCCACATTTCTACTTCACTTTCACAGATAGTTAACTTGTTTCAAAGTTCTAGTGTATCACACGTTTTTCTCAGAGTTTATACTCAATTCATCTTTCTCTGATGGATTAGGAACTAGGGTAGCATTCGTTCCATGTTTCCTAGGGATAAGAGGGTTTTGTCAGACTCCCAACTCACTAATACTCCCCATCTGACCTCCCTGACCTCGTCGTTGGACCCAAGAGGTCAAAAGTAAGACGCAGAGATACAGCTGCCCACATTCCTTCAGCGGTTCATTTCGCTAACAAAGCCCGACTACTCCGCCTGTGCCTTTAACTAACATTTATGCACTACATGCATTGGAAATTTGTAGGCCATTCAAGTAATGCATGTGCATTAGAAACTTAAAAGGGCATTGTTCAATTTATTAAACTGGGTCACTAGGTGATATGAAAAAAAAATCCATAGTGATAATCTAAACAATCACAATAACGATATATCAAAGATGACCATGTAAATTTAGCATGTGATATGATTATGACATGGCTATGTAAAACATCCTACTGAACATGACCAAGAAATGCAGCGTGCTCCTGTTCTGCTAAACAGCATTCGGTCTTGTGCATTTAGGTAGAAAATCGTGTAAATATCATGGAATGCTAACCTCTGACAAGATATATATTGCGATAACAACAAAATGTTCACCCACGACAGAGTTCACCTTTTAACCATGACCTGATTGCAATCACCTCTCCCAGATGAATCCCATGGCAGAGGTCCTTGTTAACCTGGGGTTTCAAACTCACGGCCTTCGGGCCAAGTGCGGCCCTCAAGCCAATTCAATGTGGCCTGTGGTTGGCCCCTGTTATAAACCAAGGCCTCGGCTAAGGAGGTGGGTTTGGTTAAGGGAGAGGGGTCGAAGGGCACCCTAACCCAGATGATGTACACCTTCCCCCCGGGACTTTTCAGCCACATGGCCTATTTCCACAAGAGGAACGACTGCCTGAATTTGAGTCAGGGCTGCACATTACTGGATTTTATTGCACTTCCCTTTTTGAACTTCAAAAAGGACAGTAGCTAACTAGTCAGTGTCTAAGCATTACATGCGACAGGGACTCATCCTAGAAAGACAAATACAGCCTTGAACTACGAAGTGGCCTTCCTAAATGTACACTTACCTTTATTTATTTAGCTCTGAGCTGCATTGAGCCAAGTTAAGTTACAATGAGTCTTGGCTGTTGCTGCTTCTACACTATTCTGGTGGGATTATTCGCTGAACCTCGCCCGGCGGTTTGCCTCTTTTTCCAGATACTCTCTCTGTTTCAACATTGTCCAATGGGTCCTTTGTAGGGCAAGGCAGGGAGGGAGGGCTATGCGCTGCCAAAAATAATCATGGGACCAACAGACTGACCACACTACAGAGAAGACAACAAACGTGAGAAACAGTGGAAAGGAGCAGGGAAGTCAAAGTATTCATTCAGTTCAGGCGTGGTGGTGATCATATCGGCCTGTCTTGTGTTACAAAGCACCTTTGGACTGCGGAAGAGTTAGAATCCAGCATTTTAAGTGTTTGTGGTTTCAGGGTTCTTCATTTTAATAGGTGGAGGTGTGGCATACTAAGAAAGCAGAGGCCTCGTCTTGACATTACACGTGCTGGATTGGTGTAACGGATAATGACGATACCCTACTGACACCACTATCCGTCAGCCCCCCACCCCGCCCAGGTGTGTTGCTGCCTGATACCTTCCAACTCCACATTACCACACAATGGTGTTACATTACCCAACAATGAAGACTCAGCACTCTTAAATCAACAATGTTGAAAAACTCTGTCAAATGTATGTATCGTCATATCAAAACTGCCACCAGACAGTCACCACATTTAAGGTCTAGGCTACATCCTGGGAAATGTACCACTAAATAAATTCTTCAGGGCATCACACGCTGTGCTCAAGCTTTCCCTGCCCCCATCACTGCCTCGACGGTTACAGTGTTACAAGGGGCAAAACTGAACTATTGAGACGAGACCCCATGTCAACTGTTGACAAAATTCCTCTAACCCAGGCAGCTATCCACAAATGTTTCTGATTGAGTGGGACCAACTCTCAACAGGGGGTGTTTCCTACACTTGTGTGAGGAGGCACCCCCCTTAGACTCTGTCTAAGGCCTTGTTTATGGGGAACAATCAGGTCACAGCAACAGGCCTGTACAGTACGAGCCTACTACTGCCCTACATTTAGCATAGCTGAGAGGGAAATGGCGTAGCTTCAGCTCAAAACCCTCATGCTTCTGCTCATCTCCCTGCCATCAAAATGCGCAGTGATACCATTAGCATACTAATCTCTTTTCTCTCAGCTCAGCTTAACAATTCAACATCTTCTGCGCCTCACATACTGCTGGGCTCCCTCTCATTATCCGGATTGGCAGATCAAATCCCTCTCCAGAAAGAGAGCTGCTATCTGACGGGCTCTTCACATAGAGGGTGCTAGGAATTGCTAGTGTAGTCAAGTATCTACAAGTCTTAAATTGGGTAAAAGGAGAAGGAATGGCAAGGTTTACAGGTCATGTTCACCTGTGGAATGACAACCTCAGACCAGAGGACAATTATATTAGTTCATCTTAGAACGCAAACCTAGTCTTTGCCTTTGGGTGACGGAAATATTGTGTTTGCCTTTAGGTGCCTTGGACTAGTTCAAACGGTAAGCCTTATTGCGCCTTCAGAAAGACTACAGTCGAAGGAATAAAAGCCTCCCTGCCCACTTCATGTAGTTTGACTGTTCTATCCAGTAATGTAGGTTTATGGTTGCTTGGCTACCCATACTCCTTGCTCCGGCCAAACGCCTTGCCATGTCCACAGACGTTTGTTTCTTTTCCAGAGTGAGTCTGGATCGGAGTACCTCAGACTATTTTGAGGATAGACCATCTGATTGGTCCCAGAAACCGATAGTCTGGGCCAGAGACAGAACACACGTGGGTAAAGCGGTGTTTTGAAAATTCGTCATTGGCTTTGATACTCTGATTGGTTAGGGATGATCCAATCACTGCTGACATTGTTTTGTACAATACCCCTCATTTTGATGTCACCACAAACAACTTAAATTATGGCAGTCTCAGACTGAAGCATGTAGCGAACGATAGACCAGCGGAAGAATTCAGTTTGAATTGTCAGGCAAGGTTTATGGAGCTCAAACAAAGAGCCTGTGAAGCCTTGAGATGGTAATATATTATAATAATACATGCCATTTAGCTGACACTTATCTAAAGTGACTTAGTCATACATTTTCCGTATGGGTGACCCCAGCGGGAATCGAACCCACTACCCTGGTGTTGCAAGCACCATGCTCTACCAACTGAGCGACTGAGGACCACACTCTGTTACTGAGGACCAGATGGTGAGTGGTGAATAAGCTATAGAGAGGGCGTTCTGTCAGATAAGAGAGCAGTCCGCACAGTCAAGCTCTGAGGAGTGTTCCCAGTCTACAGTTGACCTCAACGCAGCCATAACAGGGCGAACTGGAGGCGTTTCTGCACTGAAGCTCTGAAGTGGGTTGACGCCACATAATAATGACAGACCTTTCATCGGTGATTGCATGTGCAAAGTCACATGTTCGTCATCCCCCTCCCACTTTCAGTACCCATATCTTCATATGATAGTTCTGCTGTTGCGATACCAAGAAGTTGAGGAATAAACACTTAAATTCTCAGAAGACTGAAGCTCATAGTTCAGAGCCATAGGTCCGCGATAGTCAAGACATCATTACCAGCCTAGCATTTAAATGTCATAATGGGCATGTGTACTATCGCGTTTAATCTTTAGGCTAAATAATGATATAAGACTGTTGTTATTGTCATATAATTTCACATTGGGAATAATGTCTACACCTTTACATCCCCGTAGGGAGACTAAGAAAAAAGTCCTGAGCTAGAGCTAAATACAAACCCAACCTGGCTGAAACAATACCATTTATGGAAGAGGAAAATGGTAGGTGTGGTGAGATGGTTTGGCGAAGGAAGGGCCCCGTAACAACCGCAGGCATGGAGAAACCACATCATTGTCTCCTTTCACAATACCAGCTGTGGTGAGGTAACCTGACCCTCTGTAATAAATGTTTCGTTGCTCGTTGCTATGCATCACACTCTCCATTCAGGTGTAGTCCAAGCCTTCCCCCAAACCTACACATTGGCCTAGATAAGAAAATGCCCTTGGCAGAGTGTCACATCACACAGAACTTAGAAAGTTAAAAACAGATGCCCTTACCTTTCTTAACTTTCTTCTGTAGCTTGATTGTGTCTGAGGATTTTTTCTTGATGTCTGCTCGGGCCTTCTTGTATTCTGCATTGGGTTGACATGAGAAGATGCATCAAGTGCCAGTTAAATAATTTAGACATCTCAAAATGTACACTACATGACTAAAAGTATGTGGACATTTGCTCCTCGAACATCTCATTCCAAAATGCTGGGCCTAAACATGGAGTTGGTCCCTCCTTTGCAGTTATAACAACATCCACTCTTCTGGGATTCCACTAGATGCTGGAACATTGCTGCAGGGACCTGCTTTCATTCAGCCACACGATATCATAACCGCCATCGATAAAAGATAGTACTGTGTAGCCGTCTTCATCGACCTGGCCAAGGCTTTCGACACTGTCAATCACCATATTCTTATCAGCTGACTCAGCAGCCTCGGTTTTTCTAATGACTGCCTTGCCTGGTTCACCAACTACTTTGCAGACAGTTCAGTGTGTCAAATCGGAGGGCATGTTTTCCGGTCGTCTGGTAGTCTATGGGGGTACCATAGGGTTCAATTCTCGGGCCGACTCTTTTCTCTGTATATATCAATGATGTTGCTCTTGCTGCGAGCGATTCCCTGATACACCTCTACACAGACGATATCATTCTGTATACTTCAGGCCCTTCCTTGGACACTGTGCTATCTAACCTCCAAACGAGCTTCAATGCCATACAACACTCCTTCCGTGGCCTCCAACTGCTCTTAAATGCTAGTAACAGCACGCCCGACTAGCATCACCACCCTGGATGGTTCCGACCTAGAATATGTGGACATCTATAAGTACCTAGGTGTCTGGCTAGACTGTAAACTCTCCTTCCAGACTCATTTCAAACATCTCCAATCCAAAATCAAATCTAAAATCGGCTTTCTATTTCGCAACGAAGCCTCCTTCACTCACGCCGCCAAACTTACCCTAGTAAAACTGACTATCCTATTGATCCTAGACTTCGGCGACGTCATCTACAAAATAGCTTACAATACTCTACTCAGCAAACTAGATGCAGTTTATCACAGTGCCATCCGTTTTGTTACTAAAGCACCTTATACCACCCACCACTGCGACCTGTATGCTCTAGTCGGCTGGCCCTCGCTACATATTCGTCACCAGACCCACTGGCTCCAAGTCATCTACAAGTCAAAGCTCCACCTTATCTCAGTTCACTGGTCACGATGGCAACACTGGTCACGATGGTAGCACGCGCTCCAGCAGCTGTATCTCACTGATCATCCCTAAAGCCAACACCTCATTTGGTCGCCTTTCCTTCCAGTTCTCTGCTGCCTGTGACTGGAACGAATTGCAAAAATTGCCTAAGTTGGAGACTTATTTCCCTCACCAACTTTAAATATCTGCTATCTGAGCAACTAACCGATCGCTGCAGCTGTACATAGTCCATCTGTAAATAGCCCACCCAATTTACCTACCTCATCCCCATATTGTTTTTATTTATTTACTTTTCTGCTCTTTTGCACACCAGTATCTCTACTTGCACATGATCATCTGATCACTCCAGTGTTAATCTGCTAAATTGTAATTATTCGCTCCTATGGCCTATTTATTGCCTACCTCCTCATGTCTTTTGCACACAATGTATATACTTTTTTTCTACTGTGTTATTGACTTGTTTATTGTTTACTCCATGTGTAACTATCTGTGTTGTCTGTTCACACTGCTATGCTTTGTTCTTGGCCAGGTCGCAGTTGTAAATGAGAACTTGCTCTCAACTAGCCTACCTGGTTAAATAAAGGTGAAATAAAAAAAATAAAAAGTGTGTGTGTATGTACCGTCTCCTACCTTTGGCATGGTCCTTGTCCAACTGACTGGCCACCTTCTTCCACTCCTCAATCTTCAGCTCCAGGGGATTGATCAGGGTATCTGTTAGTGCCCTGCAGTGGAACCCAATAAACCAGCTGTTAAATTACAATCACACACCCAGTGGTTCACCTGGAGGTTTTACCAGAACGGTTGATAAGATTCAACTTCACCAAATTCAGAATTATCAATGGAAACAAATAGGGGAGGATATTTTTTTTAGGGCTATGACTGATCCATGTAGCTAATTAATTGTAATTGATAGGCGGTCCTACAATAGATAAATCAGGTCATCAAATCTACACACTATAGCTTGGGAAGCAAAGCAATTAAACTGAGCATACTCTCAGGTATGCTGTGAACTCCTCTCGTCACATACCCGGCATAGCCAGAGCTGTTCAGCCGTCACAGGTTAGCACACAATGAGTGTCTATGAATTGATGACATAGCACTTTGAACCCACACACACGGTGTCTGGGGGAAAAACTAGACCAAAGTGATAAAGAGATCTTATTAATGAAGCTGATAGGTTTAGTGGGTGTCTGTTAGTTCACCTTCCCTCTACTTTGTCTAATGGCCTATTCAGAGTTGAGCCCTTCTCTGGGATAGGCCTATGTACAGTAGGGTCAGTGGGATCTTGGTGTCAGTCAGTGTTAATTCCAACTGAAGCTGGGCAGTCAATGACTTGACATTGCATAATGCAATTGAAGAAAGACACTACAGCAATGTCAGAGGCCAGGAGTGATGGAAATAATGGAGGGAGAAATAAGAAATGAGAGACTAATGGGATTTCCACCGAAGAGAGGTAAAGTACGGCCTGGCCTATATCCTTTTCCCACTATCATGTCGACCCGAACAGTACTGGCTCTGATATTTTCTTTTCACATGGTTCTAGCAACTATGGTTAATGTGTAACCAGGACAGTGAAGTACAGCTTGGCCCGGCTTGGTTTAGTAGTGTGCAAATGGTACCAGAGAGCAACAATCCAATCTCCTACTCATCCATCCACAACCGTCCACAACAGTCCCATTACAGCCGTGTCCTAGGCTTAGAGAGCACTGGCTGTAGTACAACCGGTCCACAGTGCTGTTTTACAGCTGGACAAAATGTTAATTTGTCTGTCTCATTAGCACACAGAGCAACAGAGAAGACCCTAAGCAGGGCCCAATTGGATTTGCTGGGGCTGAAGTAGGCAGGAAATGTGTTCAGGGTTGGAGAGCAGCGTGAGGCGAGCCAGCCGTCATCCACTTGCCAAGTCAGCCAGGGTCATCATCCGAGGAGGTGAGAGCTCTCTGTGGTTTTTGGAGGAATGTCTGATACTGACTGAGTTCAGCACACAGGAAAACACATACAGCTGGAAATATTGAACACTAAGGCCATGCCAGAAACCAATCACTTGGATGAAAATGCAGGTCTGAGTCGATATCGCTCACTTTTCAGTGTGTGACAGAAATACATTGAGTATCAGAACAGCAACCATCTGATATATTAATGTCAAGGAATGCTTCATGTCACGTTTTCAAATAGTCTGAAATGTTAAAGACGGACGGCAGTAATAATATGCCCTAACCAAACAATGGGGGTTTTGCCTTAAGACTAATACTACATTAATGTCTTCTAGAAACCATGATTTATAGTTCCATCACTTACGTGGTGAAGAGCTTCAGTTTTGACTCGATGCTTCTGTGCCTCATGCACATTCTCGTCAAGGCCGAGCCAATCTCTTTTGTCGCCCCTGGAAAACAATGGAACAAAACAGAACAAACCTGTCAATTTCCAAACCTTGACAACAATGCCATATTACAAGCCTGATGAAGCCAAAAAAGTGGGACGTCCTCCAGCTTTCCCCCCCCTTTCCTGGTAAAGTAATATTGCAAGTATAAATACAGTAATGTACATAGACAGAAGTGTAAAAAAAATCTGAGCAAAAGTGTTTTTTTTTAGACAATATTGTTCTAGAGAATTCTGCAGTACGTCCAACCAGGATCACAACTTCTCAAGCGCAGGACCTCCACATCCGGCTTTACCTGCGGGATCGTCTGAGACCAGCCATCAGGACAGCTGATGAAGCTGAAGAGTATGTGTGTTTGTAATAAAGTGCTTTTGTGGGGGAAAAACTCATTCAGATTGGCTGGGCCTGGCTCCCAAGCAGGTGGGTGGCGTCCCTGCCCAGTATATTTTAATGGGGTTGTTTTCGTTCATTCAGAAAGATTTGCACAAACTGCCAGTGAGTTCGTTGCACCACGCCGATAGAGATTCCACAGCAGGTATGTCACACAGCAGACTTACTTATTGCTGTATTGAATTCAGATTTGACAGCAGACCAGCGCAGCTAACTCGTCCACCCAGACCCCTTCCCGAAGGCTTTCGAGGTTGGTATGAAGCCTCCGACTGGTTTTGAACACACACTCCTGCTGTTGCAATGGGCTCCAGTGTCCGCCGGGGGGGTGATGACCTTGTCGAGACACCAACATCTGCTTTTAAAATGCACTCATTTATCCACTTAATATTCCCAGCCCAATCCCAGGCAGGCCCAGTAAGACCGTGATGTCTACACTGTACAAATCCAGTCAGCCAGACATATGGGGGGGAAAGACAGAGAGCCCAGACAGATGGAGGCCTTTCCATTCTACAACATTAACACCACAATGACTATTCCCCAAATGGCATCCTATTCACTACACTGTAGGAAAAGGGGTGTCATTTGGGATGCACATAGTGACTCACTGCCCTCGGACAGAAAATGATCTCTTTACACCACTGCAGAGATATAAATTGTCACACTGCACATTTTTCAGACGTCATATGTTTTCCCAAGTTCATTAGGATGTGTCCAGTTGTATGATGGAAGCAAGCAACTGTTGCCTGTTTACATCACATCAGGTCTCCATCTGGACTACTCATTAGGAGGTTAAAGACCTCAGATATTAGCTCTATCAACCATATGAGCTTATTAGGACAACCACAGTACTATGGTTACGGCTTGCCAAAACTAAAACAGAAAAAACAAGAGGCATTACTGAGTGCGGGACTTTCACTACTATTGCTTGTGTCATATCAAGCTTACCAGACTTTCTGGACATTATCAACTAACATTTCCATTGAAGAAAACAGACAAATGGAACCTGCAACTAACATTGGTCCTGCTAACCCAACTGTTGCAGGCTAGACAAGTCTGGAAGCCAGCCAGGATGTGAAAACCTCCCTAGTCGATTTCACCCTCGATTAGAAGCAGGTCAATTGGTGCCACCGATGGGGCGACTGACGTACTTGAAAATGCATTGGGTAATATGGCATATCAAACATGTCAACAACGTAGCACTGGATACATTTCCGCTCTGGCTGCATGAGGCTGTTCTGAGTGATGTGGATCGGGTATTCATCAATGATCTCTGTACTTTACTCTGTTCATCTTTCCCTCGATCCTGACTAGTCTCCCAGTCCCTGAAAAACTTCCCCACAGCATGAAGCTGCCACCACGCTTCACCGTAGGGATGATATTGGCCAGGTAATGAGCGGTGACTGGTTTCTTCCAGACGTGCCGCTTGGCATCTAGGCCAAAGAGTTCAATCATAGTTTCATCAGAACAGAGAAACGTGTTTCTCATGATCTGAGTGACCTTTGTGCCTTTTGCTCTGACATGCACTGTCAACTGTGGGACCTTATATAGACAGGTGTGTGCCTTTCTGTCAAATCAATCGAATTTACCACAGATGGACTCCAATCAAGTTGAAGAAACATCAAGGATGATCAATGGAAACAGGATGCACCCGAGTTAAATTTAATCTTATAGCAAAGTGTCTGAATACTTATGTAAATAAGGGTAAATAATAACATGTCAAAAAAACAGTTTTGCCTTGTCATTATGGGGTATTTTGGGTAGAATGAGGGAAAAAATTTAATTTAATCAATTTTAGAAAAAGGTTGTAACAAAATGTGAAAAAGTGAATGTGTCTGAATACAATCCGAATGCACACTATAGGGCGAGAGAGAAACTGAGTCACTCCCATCACACAGGCCCCAGTGTGGATTCTCCAGCCCAGCCCTAAACTGCAAAGCCCTCGTCCTGCCGGCCCAGAGCCTCAATAATAAATAGGCCATTGTAGCATTCTGTCACTGAATACAGAGCACTTCGTATGAGATGGCCCAGTTTGCTGTGCTGAAAGGGAAGATAATACTCCTTTCAGTGATCGAGGAAAACAAGAGGGAAAGAAGGACCCAGCAAAGGTTCCTCCACAATCCCTAGTGATATTCCTCTCTCTTCTCCCCACCCTAACCCCTGGGCGAGACCGTGCGTCTCCTGCTGAGAACAGTGTTGAGATTATCAGCTGTATGAATGTGTCCCAGTTATCCCAATCCCTGCTAATGCTGGATCACCTGGGCCTCTCGCTGGCTCAGTAAGCAAACCTAGTAGCCCTATACACAGCCTCAAATGACCACCAGTATCAGAGGGGTACAGAGTATTATGACCACACAGACCCTCAGTTTCACAACAAGGGAGATGGGAGAGCGTTGCCAAGGTTACAATGGGTGCACATGAACTATAATCTTGTGAGATATTTGTTACATCAGACATAGAGTAGCGCTAATGCAAAAGGTGCGCTCTGTTCCTTGCCTCAGGCTGCACAAGCTGTTCTCTCAATCAAGTGATCATATTTTCACCCATCAAACTATTCTTAATTTAATGTGTTTTGATTTAGAATAGCTCATTATCAAATTGGCAGGAACAGAGGCAGGGGAAAAATATGTAATCCGTATGCACTCGAATAGTGAATGGAGGCCGCTTTCCCGCTGGTTCGTTTCCATCATGCCCAGTAGGCTACTGTGGTTATTTCACTCCACCCATCAACCACTGTTTGAGGAGCATGCATCCTCCCGCTGAGCAACAGGTGATATTCCACCCAAACTCTGTTTGCCATGGGCTCTCCAACCCTGTTCCTGCTGCTACCCAGTGCTTAATTTGGTAAACCAAGTGAAATCTGTTCGGGAACATCGATAGTAACATGTTTTCAAAACAAAAAATAATTCATTAAACTGTTCACAGCCCCTCTCGCTTGAGAAAGGAATGAAGGCGAGCGAGGCGATGGAAACACAGTGGTAGCTAAAGGTAACGTGTTAGCCTCTCTACAATGGCTTCCTGTTAAGGCAAGGGCTGATTTCAAGGTTTTACTGCTAACCTACAAAGCATTACATGGGCTTGCTCCTACCTATCTCTCGGATTTGGTCCTGCCGTACATACCTACACGTACGCTACGGTCACAAGACGCATGCCTCCTAATTGTCCCTAGAATTTCTAAGCCAACAGCTGGGAGCAGGGCTTTCTTCTATAGAACTCAATTTTCATGGAATAGTCTGCCTACCCATGTGAGAGACGCAAACTCGGTCTCAACCTTTAAGTCTTAACTGAAGACTCATCTCTTCAGTGGGTCATATGATTAAGTGTAGTCTGGCTCAGGAGTGTGAAGGTGAACGGAAAGGCTCTGGAGCAACGAACCGCCCTTGCTGTCTCTGCTTGGCCGGTTCCCCTCTCTCCACTGGGATTCTCTGCCTCTAACCTTATTACAGGGTCTGAGTCACTGGCGCTCTTTCATGCCGTCCCTAGGAGGGATGCGTCACTTGAGTGGGTTGAGTCACTGACGTGATCTTCCTGTCTGGGTTGGCGCCCCCCCGCCCCCTTTGGTTGTGCCGTGGCGGAGATCTTTGTGGGCTATACTCAGCCTTGTCTCAGGATGGTAAGTTGGTGGTTGAAGATATCCCTCTAGTGGTGTGGGGGCTGTGCTTTGGCAAAGTGGGTGGGGTTATATCCTTCCTGTTTGGCCCTGTCCGGGAGTATCATCGGATGGGGCCACAGTGTCTCCTGACCTCTCCTGTCTCACTCAGCCGGCAGTATTTATGCTGCAGTGGGTTGTGTGTCGGGGGCTAGGGTCAGTTTGTTTTATCTGGAGTACTTATCCGGTGTCCTGTGTGAATGTAAGTATGCTCTCTCTAACTCTTTCTTTCTCTCGGAGGACCTGAGCCCTAGGACCATGCCTCAGGACTACCTGGCATAATGACACCTTGCTGTCCCCAGTCCACCTGGCTGTGCTGCTGCTCCAGTTTCAACTGTTCTGCCTGCGGCTATGGAACCCTGACCTGTTCACCGGACGTGCTACCTGTCCCAGAACTGCTGTTTTCAACTCTCTAGAGACAGCAGGAGCGGTAGAGATACTCCTAATGATCGGCTATGAAAAGCCAACTGACATTTACTCCTGAGGTGCTGACTTGCTGCACCATCGACAACGACTGTGATTATTATTATTTGACCATGCTGGTCATTTATGAACATTCGAAAATCTTGGCCATGTTCTGTTATAATCTCCACCTGGCACAGCCAGAAGAGGACTGGCCACCCCTCATAGCCTGGTTCCTCTTCTGGTTTCTTCCTAGGTTTTGGCCTTTCTAGGGAGTTTC
This sequence comes from Oncorhynchus mykiss, assembly GCF_057628025.1. NCBI lineage: Eukaryota > Metazoa > Chordata > Actinopteri > Salmoniformes > Salmonidae > Oncorhynchus > Oncorhynchus mykiss. Next base: position 23,215,244 of record NC_143038.1, read on the forward strand.
TCCTAGCCACCGTGCTTCTACACCTGCATTGCTTGCTGTTTGGAGTTTTAGACTGGGTTTCTGTACAGCACTTTGAGATATCAGCTGATGTAAGAAGGGCTATATGAATACATTTGATACACACAGTTTACATACACTTAGGTTGGAGTCATTGAAACTCGCTTTTCAACTACTCCACAAATGTCTTGTTAACCTCTTCGATATAGGGGGCGCTCTTAATTTTTGGATGAAAAACATTCCCGTTTTAAACAAGATATTTTGTCACGAAAAGATGCTTGACTATACATATAATTGACAGCTTTGGAAAGAAAACACTCTGACGTTTCCAAAACTGCAAAGATATTGTCTGTGAGTGCCACAGAACTGATGTTACAGGCGAAACCCAGATAAGAATCCAATCAGGAAGTGCCGCATTTCTTGAAACCGCCTCATGCCAATGACTCCTTATATGGCTGTAAAGGAGCTAGGAGTCAGCTTACGTTTTCCACGTTTTACCCAAGGTGTCTACAGCATTGTGACGTATTTGTAGGCATATCATTGGAAGATTGACCATAAGAGACTACATCTACCAGGCGTAATCTCCAGCTGCAGTATTTTTCTGTTTGCTTCTGATGAGAAGCCAACTGCCACCACTGATAGATTATTGAATAGATATGTGAAAAACACCTTGAGGATTGATTCTAAACAACGTTTGCTATGTTTCTGTCGATATTATGGAGCTAATTTAGAAAAAAGTTTGGCGTTGTAAGTGACTGCATTTTCCGGTCTAATTCTAGGCCAAACGTGATGAATAAAACGGAGCTATTTCGTCTACACAAATAATATTTTTGGAAAAAATGAACATTTGCTATCTAACTAAGAGTCTCGTCATTGAAAACATCCGAAGTTCTTCAAAGGTAAATTATTTTTATTTGAATGCTTTTCTTGTTTTTGTGAAAATGTTGCCTGCTGAATGCTAGGCTATCAATACTCTTACACAAATGCTTGTGTAGCTTTGGTTGAAAAGCATATTTTGAAAATCTGAGATGACAGTGTTGTTAACAAAACGCTAAGCTTGTGTTTGAATATATTTATTTCATTTCATTTGCGATTTTCATGAATAGGAAACGTTGCGTTATGGTAATGAGCTTGAGGCTATGATTACGCTCCCGGATACGGGATTGCTCGTCACTAGAGGTTATAACAAACTATAGTTTTGGCAAGTCGGTTAGGACATCTACTTTGTGCATGACAAGTACTTTTTCCAACAATTGTTTACAGACAGATTATTTCACTGTATCACAATTCCAGTGGGTCAGAAGTTTACATAAGCTAAATTAACTGTGCCTTTAAAAAGCTTGGAAAATTTCAGAACATTATGTAATGGCTTAAGAAGCTTCTGATAGGCCTTGAAATACAGCCACACTTCCAATTGACTCAAATGATATCAATTAGCCTATCTTCAAACTCAGTTCCTCTGTTTGACATCCTGGGAAAAATCTAAAGAAATCAGCCAAGACCTCAGAAAAAAAATGGTGGATCTCCACAAGTCTGGTTCATCCTTGGGATAAATTTCCAAACGCCTGAAGGTACCACATTCATCTGTACAAACAATAGTACGCAAGAATAAACACCATGGGACCGAGCAGCCGTCATACTGCTCAGGATGGAAACGCGTTTTGTCTCCTAGAGATGAATGTACTTTGGTGCGAAAAGTGTCAAATCAATCCCAGAACGACAGCAAAGGACCTTGTGAAGATCGTGGAGGAAACAGGTACAAAAGTATCTACAGTCGTGGCCAAAAGTTGAGAATGACACAAATGTTAATTTCCACAAAGTTTTCTGCTTCAGTGTCTAAAGATATTTTTGTCAGCTGTTACTATGGAATACTGAAGTATAATGACAAGCATTTCATAAGTGTCAAAGGCTTTTATTGACAATTACATGAAGTTGATGCAAAGAGTCGATATTTGCAGTGTTGACCCTTATTTTTCCAAGACCTCTGCAATCTGCCCTGGCATGCTGTCAAGTAATGTCTGGGCCACATCCTGACTGATGGCAGCCCATTCTTGCATAATCAATGCTTGGAGTTTGTCAGAATTTGTGGGTTTTTGTTTGTCCACAAGTTCTCAATGGGATTAAGGTCTGGGGAGTTTCCTGGCCATGGACCCAAAATATAGATGTTTTGTTCCGAGCCACTTAGTTATCACTTTTGCCTTAAGGCAAGGTGCGCCATCATGCTGGAAAATGCATTGTTCATATCCAAACTGTCCCTGGATGGTTGGGAGAAATTGCTCTCGGAGGATGTGTTGGTACCATTCTTTATTCATGGCTGTGTTTCTAGGCAAAATTGTGAGTGAGCCCACTCCCTTGGTTGAGAAGCAACCCCACACATGGATGGTCTCAGGATGCTTTACTGTTGGCATGACACAGGACTGATGGTAGCACTCACCTCGTCTTCTCTGGGCAAGCTTTTTTCCAGATGCCCCAAACAATCGGAAAGGGGATTCAGAGAAAATTACTTTACCCCAGTCCTCAGCAGTCCAATCCCTGTACCTTTTGCAGAATGTCAGTTGGTCCCTGATGTTTTTCCTGGAGAGAAGTGGCTTCTTTGCTGCCCTTCTTGACACCAGGCCATCCTCCAAAAGTCTTCGCCTCACTGTGTGTGCAGATGCACTCACACCTGCCTGCTGCCATTCCTGAGCAAGCTCTGTACTGATGTTGCCCCGATCCCCCAGCTGAATCAACTTTAGGAGACGGTCCTGGCGCTTGCTGGACTTTCTTGGGCACCCTGAAGCCTTCACAACAATTGAACCGCTCTCCTTGAAGTTCTTGATGATCCGATAAATGGTTGATTTAGGCGTAATCTTACTGCCAGCAATATCCTTGCCTGTGAAGCCCGTTTTGTGCAAAGCAATGATGACGGCACGTGTTTCCTTGCAGGTAACCATGGTTGACAGAGGAAGAACAATGATTCCAAGCACCATCCTCCTTTTGAAGCATCCAGTATGTTATTCGAACTCAAATCAGCATGACAGAGTGATCTCCAGCCTTGTCCTCGTCAACACTCACACCTGTGTTAACGAGAGAATCACTGACATGTCAGCTGGTCCATTTGTGGCAGGGCTGAAATGCAGTGGAAATGTTTTTTGGTACTTTTTGGAGAAATGTCCTCTGGTCTGATGAAACAAAAATAGTTAAAGTTAAATATAGTTAAAATAGTTAAAGCTTGGTTGCATATGGGTTTTCCAAATGGACAATGACCCCAAGCATACTTCCAAAGTTGTGGCAAAATGGCTTAAGGACAACAAAGTCAAGGTATTGGAGTGGCCATCAAAGCCCAAAGCCCCTCAATTCTAAAGAAAATTTGTGGGCAGAAGTTAAAGCGTGTGCGAGCAAGGAGGCCTACAAACCTGACTGTTACACCAGCTCTGTCAGGAGGTATGGGCCAAAATTCACCTTATTGTGGGAAGCTTGTGGAAGGCTACCTGAAACGTTTGACCCAAGTTAAACAATTTAAAGGCAATGCTACCAAATACTAATTGAGTGTATGTAAACTTCTGACCCACTGGGAATGTGAGGAAAGAAATAAAAGCTGAAATAAATAATTATAATATTATTCTGACGTTTCACATTCTTAAAATAAAGTGGTGATCCTAACTGACCTAAAACAGGGAATTTTTACTAGGATTAAATATCAGGAATTGTGACAAACAGTTGAAATATATTTGGCTAAGGTCAATCACAGTGAGGCGAGTTTTAAAAGCATGATACTGTTTTGATGACAAGTGTTAGATGTGATTTTCAATTGCATTTGTATTGATGCCAAAGTGGTTAGTGGGACAATAGAGCCCGGAATCGTTAGCTAGTTGGGTACTACCAACAGGTCAAGAGTGCTTAAGAGATTACCGTGACTCAGTGGTCACATGGAATTGTACTACAGTCATGACTCACATGAAGATATCATAGGCCTATGTATAATAGTCTGATAACCACACCACACCTTCAAAACCCTAGACACTACCATGGGTGAAAAGCCCAGGAGGGCGGCCATTTCTGAGATACTGGAACCGGCGCACATGGCACCAACGATCATATCACGCTCAGCGGATAAGTCGTTTTGCCTATTTTAACGTTCAATTGAACAATAACTGAATGTCTCGATGCCCATCTTCTGGCTTTATATCAAGCGAAGGCCACACGAATCACTGTCTTTAGGAGCACCGCATTTTCATGAATGCGCTGGTGTGTGCATGAGTGAGTGCATGTGCACTAAGGTGCGGAGAATCAGAGGAGGTGGTCAGTCAACTTCAAGTGTTTAGCAGTCTGATGGCAGCAGAGGACTGAGGACCCACCCCTTGGGGAATCCTGTGTTAAGAGTCAGTGTGGAGGTGTTGCTGCCAATCCACACAGCCCGTTGTCTGCCCTTCATAAAGTCCAGGATTCAGTTGCAGAGGGTGGTGTCCAGACCCAGGGCTCTGAGCTTGGTGTTGAGCGTGGAGGGAACAATGTTGTTGAAAGCTGAACTATAATTAATGAACAGCAGTCTCACATAGGTGTTCCTCATGGCCATATGGATTACAGCTGTGTGAATAGCGATGGAAATTACATCTTCTGTGGAACTGTTGGAGCGGAAAGCAAATTGGAATGGTCTTAATGTGGGCCATGACCAGCCTCTCAAAGCACTTCATGATGACCGAGGTGAGCACGATGGGGCGATAGTCATTTGGGCATCATGTCACCTTGTATTTCTTGGGCACTGGGACGATGGTCTCCTTAAGCTCGTTTTAGAGGGAGGCTTCGGTGGGCACCGCACAGCTGGATTGGACTTTGTAGTCTTTTATTTGTCAAATATAACTGACTTTTAGCCTACATTTATGTAATTAAGTCTCAAACTTTGGCTACATTTTCTGGCGCCTGCCGCATCATCGGTTTGGACATGAGACTGCAGCCCAGTGTTCACCAACCGGTCGATCGCGATAAACTCGTCGATCTCCGAGGCATTCCTAGTCGATCACCAAACATTTCTGCCAAAACCACAACGATAAGCCTGAGTTTCTATCCCAGAGACGCAACATTGCGAGACTTCCGGGAACATTTGTGAAACAGACCAGGTCAGAGTTTGAGAAGTCAACGAGAGAAGAGAAATTCTTCCTTAGGTGTAAATTTTCTCAAAATCTAAAAGCAAAAACTAGAATCGAGCCAATGTATTAAGTATTGAGCATGTTATTACTCAAAACTTGTGAAAGTGAAACGTTTTTATTTTTGTCAAAAACAACTTTATATCCAAGAGTGCCTTTGATTTGACGGCCTGCACATGTGCAGATCGGCGTGAGACGACGGTTAGACCCGATGACAAACATTCCCTCAAGTTGTTTTTTGAGGCCACTGAGCAAATGTCAGGTCTGCTGAGCGCAAACTTGAACGTTGTGGAAATTTGGTTGTACCTGCTTTTTTGTTTGTTTTAACAGTGGCCATGTAGGCTACTGTGGCTATTTCATCATAATGTAGGCCTACCATCAAAAACAACGGAGAAAATGCATCCAATAACATTTTAACATGGAAATGGCTGTTGACAGTCAGCCTACAGTAGTACACACATCCAATGTGTGGTGTTCATGAGACTTTTGACTTTTGAAAGACAAAAAAATAAAAGAAAATACAGGGATGACACCAACCTGTTTATCCAATTGTCCTTCTGACATGGTGACTGAAAATATGGTTGTTTGACGCAAGAGTCCACTTTACAAAATAAAATGCATTTTTATTCCTATACCATTTTTACAGAGAACCAGACAAATGATGCTACCCTCTGCCTACTATTCAAGCCTGTCTCAAAATACAACACTGCCCATTTAAGACCCCCCCCCCAAAAAAAACTTTACCTGACTCGCTTTTCAAAGATGTCTAAAAATGTTTTGTGATCTTGTAGGGAGCAATCACTCCCTTATTGCTGACTACAAATGATCTATACCTGGGCTAATATCTCACTAACTAGCAAAGGATATGAACAAAGTGTGCACACGTGGCTATGTGTGCACATATGCAGCTCTCACTTTGATCTCAAAACAAGTGCATCTACATGACTGCTAATGCTGTAAACATAGTCCAGTTCAAAGTAAATGGCATAGATCCATATATGGCAATGATCTACACTGCTCAAAAAGATAAAGGGAACACTTAAACACCACAATGTAACTCCAAGTCAATCACACTTCTGTGAAATCAAACTGTCCACTTAGGAAGCAACACTGACAATACATTTCACATGCTGTTGTGCAAATGGAATAGACAACAGGTGGAAATTATAGGCAATTAGCAAGACACCCCCAATAAAGGAGTGGTTCTGCAGGTGGTGACCACAGACCACTCCTCAGTTCCTATGCTTCCTGGCTGATGTTTTGGTCACTTTTGAATGCTGGCGGTGCTTTCACTCTAGTGGTAGCATGAGATGGAGTCTACAACCCACACAAGTGGCTCAGGTAGTGCAGCTCATCCAGGATGGCACATCAATGCGAGCTGTGGCAAGAAGGTTTGCTGTGTCTGTCAGCGTAGTGTCCAGAGCATGGAGGCGCTACCAGGAGACAGGCCAGTACATCAGGAGACGTGGAGGAGGCCGTAGGAGGGCAACAACCCAGCAGCAGGACCGCTACCTCCGCCTTTGTGCAAGGAGGAGCAGGAGGAGCACCGTCAGAGCCCTGCAAAATGACCTCCAGCAGGTCACAAATGTGCATGTCTGCTCAAACGGTCAGAAATTGACTCCATGAGGGTGGCATGAGGGCCGACGTCCACAGGTGGGGGTTGTGCTTACAGCCCAACACCGTGCAGGACGTTTGGCATTTGCCAGATAACACCAAGAGTGGCAAATTCACCACTGGCGCCCTGTGCTCTTCACAGATGAAAGCAGGTTGACACTGAGCACATGTGACAGACGGGACAGTCTGGAGACGCCGTGGAGAACGTTCTGCTGCCTGCAACATCCTCCAGCATGACCGGTTTGGCGGTGGGTTAGTCATGGCGTGGCATTTCTTTGGGGGGCTGCACAGCCCTCCATGTGCTCGCCAGAGGTAACCTGACTGCCATTAGGTACCGAGATGAGATCCTCAGACCCCTTGTGAGACCATATGCTGGTGCGGTTGGCCCTGGGTTCCTCCTAATGCAAGACAATGCTAGACCTCATGTGGCTGGAGTGTCAGCAGTTCCTGCAAGAGGAAGGCATTGATGCTATGGACTGCCCCGCCCGTTCCCAAGACCTGAATCCAACTGAGCACATCTGGGACAATAATCATGTCTCGATCCATCCACCAACGCCACGTTGCACCACAGACTGTCCAGGACTCGGCGGATGCTTTAGTCCAGGTCTGGGAGGAGATCCCTCAGGAAACCATCCGCCATCTCATCAGGAGCATGCCCAGGCGTTGTAGGGAGGTCATACAGGCACGTGGAGGCCACACACACTACTGAGCCTCATTTTGACTTGTTTTAAGGACATTACATCAAAGTTGGATCAGCCTGTAGTGTGGTTTTCCACTTTAATTCTGAGTGTGACTCCAAATCCAGACCTCCATGGGTTGATAAATTTGATTTCCATTGATAATTTGTGTGATTTTGTTGTCAGCACATTCAACTATGTAAAGAAAAAAGTACTTAATGAGAATATTTCATTCATTCAGATCTAGGATGTGTTATTTTAGTGTTCCCTTTATTTTTTCGAGGAGTGTATTTGCATATAGGCCTACTGAAGCTCCACTATAGGCCTACTGAAGCTGCCGCACTGATCTGTGTAGAGTACAGAATGACTAGTGCGTGTCAATGCAATAGAATCCTACTCCAATGCATTCTGCATACAACCAAATCTGTTAAAGTTTGTTTTCTTAGGTTGCATTGAAAGTGGCTAATATTGCCTGTTACAATTGCCACAGGAACGCAAGACATTGATAGTGTTAACAGGGAAAACTCTAGAACAGTGGTCACCAGTTTTAGCCTATCTTCATACTGAACGGTCTTTGATAAAGCCTTGCATTCCTATTATTTTAGTCCTAGCGCCTGGAAGGCAAAGTATTCCCATTTTGAACCATTTCATGAGTCTGAAGGTAAAACTCCACCTAACCGGCAGGCCAAGAGAGAAAACCAAGTGCACTTATAGGCCTACCGCTGGCCAATCAGATGGCTCAGATAACCGTGTCTGCACAGTTGAGCCATAGAGTGTTAAATGAAGCCACGACCGCACAGGAAAAACCATGACTAGAGAGACGATCACAGCAAAGAGCTGCTGTTGTTTTGAGTAAGTTCATGCTTAAGTTGTCAACACTTTGTTCAAACCCTTTATAATCCATGAAATGCTCCCTACTGACACTCACGCTACAACCTGCACTGCAAAGTGTTTCGATAAGCTTCTGTTATTAGCAGCTTCTGTATTCTTAAATTGAGGAATATTTCACTTTCTCCGGTCATAGGGAGTAACACTAACTGGTGCATTAGGCGGAAATAATGCAGTGCGACTTAAGTTTCACCATCAGCTGGAAGACTGTGTCCTGTTTTCTCAGCGGAGGGGAAGGAGGGAGAGAGGAGGGACGCTGAGTCAGGCCCTCCCTCCCCTCAGATGCAGGCCATCAGTCCATTAAAAAAACAAAAAAGCTAATAATTATGCTCACTCAGCTGTGCCTCACAAGTTAAACCTCAATGGATGTGTGATCATGTACCTAAAATGTTGAAATAATTTCATAATGTCTTAGAACTTTGGCAGGGCAATTCAAGCATCGCCAATATGCAGTGATAATGTATTGGGCTTATAGCCTACATAACTGTTTTTAATTGGTTAATGTTGCCCAGGTTTATGTTTAATTCATGTTTTGTTTTAAATCATAGCGGTAGATCTCGGCTTGCACGTTGACTCAAAGTGATCTTGACTCAGAAAAGGTTGGTGACCACTACTGTAGCAAACTACACTTTGACACGGAGGCTTATTCTATTTACAGTGCCTCCAGAAAGTATTCATACTCCTTTACTTTTTCCACAATTTGTTGTATTACAAAGTGGGATTAAAATGTCAACAATCTACACAAAATACGCTGTGGAAGAAAAAGTCCAACATTTGTAAAAAATAATAATAATTAAAAAAAAAATATATATATATATATATATATATATGAAATAAAACACTAATATATCCATCTTGATTACATAAGTATTCAATCCCCTGAGTCAATACGGCAGCGATTACAGCTGAGAGTCTATTTGGGTAAATTTCGTAAGAGCTTTGCACACCTGGATTGTACAATATTTGCACCTAAAGAACCTTAGTCAATAGTCACATAGGGAGGATTTGTCGTACACAGACTGGCTATGTCAAACAAACCAACCACCTGGATGAGCATTTCAGACGGCGGGGTAACCCAGAGTAATGGCTGCATGACACAAGGGAATGTTATAAAAATATGACCCAGGATGACAGCCTCACGCCCAAACCTCTCCACACTCCTGACCAATGCATTCAATGTTTCCTTCAGTATTCCCCCCTAGGTAAACAGTTAGACCACGTCATAAAAAATAAATAAAAAACGGGTACATTTTTAAAGGTATAATTTTTGTAAATTATATCATAAATAGGACTGGTGGAGTTGTCACACATGCAGCTCACAGACATATGGAAATGTCTGCTCTACCCACAATTACAACCAACTAATTACCACAAAAAAGGAAGAGGCAGTAAAACAGGGGAAAGGGTAAGGAACTTGTCTGTTGGCCCTGCATTAAAGACCATACATGGTTAAATAAAATTGTGAGAAATAAAAACATGTACCAATTTCATATAAGAACCAAAAAATTGATAGCACCTTCATCGTTATTGGAATTTTTGTCCTCATCCCCCAGCTCAACCAAAATCTGGGAGCGCTCAAACCGCAGAACCGAAAAGGCAAAATTACCCACTAAGAAACAAACATTTGAATTTGACTGCTAAAAATGCTGAATAGACCAGGTTTGAAGTTTGAGGATGAGCAGAGGCTAGACTGATGGGTTGGGAGTAAGGTGTGAACTGAACACTGACTACGCTAGGTAGCGGACTCATTGAATGTTATATCAAATCACATGAGTGAGGTACTACAGTGCCAATAATATCAGTGTCTCATAGCACACAGCTTATGCTAGCAGATATTTCCACCATTTAATGTTCGGCGTTCTTCCTATAGTTAAATTCTGGCTTAGTGGTGCATGGGCCTGTAGAGTGTGAAGATCGATGGTACCATACAACACAATCTGTTCTCCTTCTGGCAACAAAACTCAAACGTGACAGTTCTCAATCTCTTCATTCAAAGACTCAATCATGGACACGCTTACTGACAGTTGTGGCTTGCTTTGTGTGATGCATTGTCTCTACCTTTGTGCTGTTGACTGTGCCCAATAATGTTTGTACCATGTTTTGTGCTGCTAGCATGTTGTGTTGCTACCATGTTATTATATTGTGTTGCTACCATGCTGTGTTATGTGTTGCTGCCTTGCTATGTTGTCTTAGGTCTCTTTATGTAGTGTTGTCTCTTCTTGTAATGTGTGTTTTGTAAAAAAAGAATACTGTAAATATAGGACATCCCAGGACCCCGTCCCCGCAGGATGCCTTTTGGTAGTACGTCATTGTAAATAAGAATTTGTTCTTAATTGACTTGCCTAGTTAAAAAAATAAAAAATACCATCAGCATTCTTTAATTCAACATTGAACACCGAAATGTTCATTTTAATAATGCAGAGATTCTTAATGCATGACTCATGTCAAATGTGGACCTTGGAATTCTTAATCATCAGGTTTACATGGATGATTCACATCCTTACACTCCAACACATTTTCCCCCCTGTTACCTTGTTTGTTCCCTTCCTCCCTAAAGCCTCGTTTGAAAAACCTCTCAAACATTCCTATGTCTCTGATGACCTCCAGGAGGAGAATGCTATCAATCCATTCAGCTGGGCATGTGGCATACTTACTCGTGTAGTGCAAGTTGGCCGACAAAGACAAAACAGCACAGTTCTTTGGGGATGTGGTGGGAAAGGAATGAGCACATTTTCAAGTAAAGCCCCCCAGAATGTACATGAAAGCATTTGAAGTAACTAAACTAATTAGCAATGTTCATTACCGATCTGTAAGTAATACGACTGTGTCTGCACAACAGATGGAAAGGCAAAGTATGGGATACAGAGCTTGCCAACGGGTGTTTTTTCTGACAAATAGCCCCACAACACAACAGGGTGAGTAAAATGGGAGCCTGTCGGTCCCCTGTTCCAAGAGGGGGAGGAGTTGAGTGGAGACCATAAAGGTTTGGCGCTGGAAAAGGGGAGGCCATAGTTTGGGTGTGTCTAAAACTGTTGGGGTAGAAGAACAGTGCAGGACAGAACAGGTTGGTAAAGTAATGCTTTTCTGAAACATGGCCACAGGTGATGAAGAGTCCCTTCTTTAAGGTTGCACATGTCCTAGCACAAGACCTGGACTTTGAGGTGGATGGCCACGCCTTGTTATTAGGGGGAAGCTAGGCACTTCATCCAAACGACATCTGTCAAAATTTCTGTGAGATGAGCCCTGAGACAGGATGTGTGTAGCCCCATGCCCCTCCTGTCAGCCCCAGTTTGGGATTCACACACCTTAGTCACAATAAGCAACACGGGAATGTCTCCTGCGTCTACTTTTAGAGCGTTGGTGGAGGATAAGTAGTGCAAGTATTAAGACCATTTTACTTTTTCCACATTGTGTTATGTTACAGCCTTATTCTAAAATGTATTAAATTATTTCTCATCAAATCTACACACAATACCCCATGACAAAGCAAAAACATGTTTTTAGAAAAGTTCAACAATTTTAAGGTAATGCTACCTAATACTAATTGAGTGTATGTAAACTTCTGACCCACTGGGAATGTGATGAAAGAAATAAAAGCTAAAAAATAATAATTCTCTACTGTTAATCTGACATTCCACATTCTTAAAATAAAGTGGTGATCCTAATTTACCTAAAACAGGGAATTTTTTTTACTGGGATTAAATGTCAGGAATTGTGAAAAACTGAGTTTAAATGTATTTGGCTATGGTGTATTAAAAACATTCGACTTCAACTGTATGTATGTATGTATGTATGTATGTATGTATGTATGTATGTATGTATGTATATATATATATATATATATATATATATATATATATATATATATATATATATATATATATTTATTTTTTATTTTTTATTTTTTAAAAATGCATTATCACATTTACATACGTGTTCAGACCCTTTACTCAATACTTTGTTGAAGCACCTTTGGCACCGATTACAGCCTCGAGACTCCTTGGGTATGACGCTACAAGCTTGGTACACCTGTATTTGGAGAGTTTCTCCCATTCTTCTCTGCAGAGCCTTTCTCAGATTGGATGGGGATTGTCGCTGCACTGCTATTTTCAGGTCTCTCCAGAGATGTTCAATCGGGTTCAAGTCCGACATTCAAGGACATTCAAGGACATTGAGATCGTCACGAAGCCACTCCTGCGTTGTCTTGGCTGTGTGCTTAGGGTAGTTATCCTGTTTGAAGGTGAACTTCGCCCCAGTCGGAGGTTCTGAGCACTCGGGAGCAGGTTCCAGTCAGTGTGAACTGTGATCAAATAGGAAGGCATGGGCCAGGTTCTACATCATTAAATTTCACTCCCAGCTGCATATTCTATGAGTCGAAACAAATAGCGCTAACATTTATATAGCGCGGCGCACAATTGGCCTAACGTCATCCGGATTAGGGTTTGGCCGGGGTAGGCCGTCATTGTAAATAAGAATTTGTTCTTAACTGACTTGCCTAGTTAAATAAAAGGTTAAACAATATCTCTATCCACTGAAATTCTTAAAGGGATACTTAAGGATTTTGGCAACGAAGCCCTTTATTTACTTCTCCAGTCAGATGAACTTGTGGATACCCTTTTTAAGTCTGCGTACAGTTTGAAGGAAGTTGCTAACTAGTATTAGTGCAATGTCTAACTAGCATGCTAGTAGATACAATAGACTTCCAGTCATTCCGATAACGCTAATTAGCATTGGCTAACAAAACTAACTTCCCTCATACTGGATGCAGAGACAAACATTGTATACATGAGACCATCACTCTCAGGAAGTAGATAATTGCAAAAATCCCAAAGTATCCCTTTAAGCCTCTCTATATGGCATTTATTTACTTTCCGGACATGACTCTGGTTTTCTGACAAATGTAGCAAACATAGTGACTAGGGATTAAATGCAAAGGTTTAACAGCCGTTAAAAACATCCCCATATAGCCTAACCCCGTGTTTCCCAACTCCAGTCCTCGACTACCCCCAACAGCACACCTTTTTGATGTAGCCCCGGAAAAATCAGTTTCAATTCACAGAATGCATGGTTAACGTAAATTGAATCAGGTGTGTTTGTCCTAGGCTACAATAAAAGTGTATACTGTTGGGGTACTCGAGGACTGGGATTGGGGAAACACTGGCCTAAAAAAAACTGGAAAGTAACATTGTTAAATAAAGTAAATGCAAATATGTTACAACAAGTACTTTTGCCTAAGTGAAAGAAAATAATCCCCAGGTCATTTATGTTGAATCTTCTTTTGGGAAGCTCTCAATGCTGGTACTTTAGAGTAGTTACATAAAAACAGCCATTTATGTGGGCTTAAACAATTACGTAAATCAGTTTTGGAACCATTAGCACGTGAGCCATAGAGACAAAAATGAACAGTGGATGTTATCCACTTTTGTGCTTGACATGTTACATCAAGTAATCCATTTATAATTTCGCTCAATTGTTCCCTGAGGTATTAACTGTGGCGGGGATGGAGGACTGAGCTGATATGGACGGGTACAACTGACATTGAAAAAAAGTCATATTTGTAGAACTTTTCATAGGAATAAAACTCTAGAACTGCAAAGAGTATTTTCCCTTGTATTACTTCATGTTGTTCACTCATTTGTTATCACTTACACACTGTGCCAAATTTCTTTTGTCTTTGTATGCCTCTATTTCGTCAAAAAGTCACCTTTCCCCTTTATCCAAATAATTATTCTCCTCTGTAGCAATGAATTTTCAATGGATTCAAATGGGTAGTGTTCCGATTTCTAGGGGCATTTCTCCTGCTTCCAAATCTGTGCCAAAGTGTCTTTGGCTGTGCTAGCACGTTCAGCTGTTATCAGTCTCGTACTGGTGCTAAAAACAGACAATTGCCTTAATGTTTGGCGTTTCATTACTTAATTAGGGTATATAACAAACCAAAACATTAAAATAATGTTATAGAAGGTAAAGTCAAAATCCAAACTGGTCTGTGGATGAATATCAGTATACAGTAAAAAAACTATACACCGCCCTGCCCCAGTGGCGCCATTTGAAACGCTGCCAGAGCTTCCATGTTCTACCTCATGTCTAACCTGTGAGAGAACCGCAGGATTCTAGCTGATTGCAGATTACCTGATATCACGGTGCACACCTTAGAAAAGAGGAGAGAAGAGAGGGAGATGGATGGACCGGGAAGTGAGATGAGCGAGACCGAGAACTAAAAACGGGTTAAAAAAAACAAAGCCTTTTCCACAGAGAGATAAGATGTAAAAGTATGCATTTGTTCTTGTCTAGGCCAAAAGTTGCCATTTGAAATCACTTAAATCATTTTATGTAGAGAGTTTAAAGCGGGAAACAAAAAAAGGAGATGGTCACTTGATCAAGTGCATGTGGCCTATTTCTTCAGGACATGACTCAGAAGAACAACATTTCCTGGCTGTAATGCACCAACTCAACCACTTAGGTATGACTTGTGAAAGGGGCCAAATGAACAGTCTATGTTCTCATGTAATAATATATTTGAGGAAAGAAAACATTTAGCTATTTAATTTCCTTCCAGTTTCCTTCGTCATGTTGCTGAAGACAGAGAGAGCATTTGAGGCAGTGTTCAATGTGGCATTTCATTCGCCCGGCCCCGGCCTAACCAACGCTTCACGACCACAGGGCACATTTTCCAAGTCCAAGCCCATTCATAATGTGGTCATTGACAGCAGTGAACTTACAAGACTGGGCTGCGGCAGAAGGGGGAGGCAGGCAAGCCTGTAGATCCAACCGCCGTTTTTCCTAAGACGGTTGCATTCTTTTTCATAGATACTCTTCAGTAATAAAAAAAAAAAATGTATATTACAATACCCGATCATGAGCGGGGCAGTATGATCTCTCCTGGTGGACACTTGAGCGCTTGTCTGTGTCGATAAATTTCATGGATCCATGTCAGCTCAGCAGAGTGAGCTTTTATGCATGATTTTTCTTTCTGGTTCCATTTTCAGTCATCGCCAGAGGTAATTGGTGTCTGACTAGGACAGCTTTACAGATGTGAGACACTGCCTCAAGGGTAAGAGGGAGAGAACCTCAGAACTCGTTTTCATGCAGATGTACGTGTACATATGTCTGATTAATTTGGCTAATGAGAGCAGTCTAATCATGTCTATCATGTAGAAAATACAATATAAAAGCAGAACGCTGCTGGGTATGATGACTTCAGATATGAAGCAGTAAGCATAACTGAAGATACAGAATACATGGCCAGGGGATGAATAAGGACAAGTGTGATATTTGAAGGTATTAAAGGAAGAGATGACTGTGGCAATGTAATTGTGCCTCAACAGAACATAAACAATGAGCAATGACTAGAACTTATCCAGTGACTGGTTGACTTCGTCGAAAGGACACAAGTTAAATGGAAACAGAACTACGAGACCGCAAGTGGCCACTGAGTCACTTTAAAGCAGAAGCTTTGATGGGTGGATCCCAAGTCAAGTGGTAGGGAAGAGGAACATGGATGTTTCCTGTATCTCTGAGCGACTGTTGTGAAACTCCTTGCCCCTCTGCCTATTCTGGGCATAGCCATTGTCAAACCAAGCACACTACCGCTACACGAATGACTGACTGACACACTACAGCTGGGTGGGTGTAATTTCAAACCGGTTTCCATTGATAATTGTACTTACATTTCAATTAGAGATTATACAGTGGGGTACCAACAAAGTCATATTTTCAACTTTGCGCAAGAAAACACTGGGCAAGTGGATATCTGCAACACCTGGCTCTCTGCACAGCTGGTTAAAACCTGTCAAATCCCTTTTTAAAAAGAAAAACAATCCACCACCAGCTTTCTCCCAAGTGGACATGTCACCTATTACGTCCACTTCCTATCACTAATCTTTTTTTTGCAATGCATGTGGGTGTGGCACCCGGATTATCAATCTGGCTCGATCTGGTTTATTGTAAATATGCACCGCACAGCTTGGACGGAGGAAAAGGCACCGTGCAACCACAGCTACGCTGGCAGATTAGAGGGGCTGTGGAGGCTCCTGCTGTGTGCAAATCTAGATCATGCTGAATATAGGCTTCTGGCAACACCCTGATGCAACTTCACCACTAGTCACTCCTACTTCTCCTGCTAGGAACAACTTACTCCTTCCACATTGCACGGACTAAATCCTGCACTTTGCCTGTGTTTGCAGTGTTTTATGAAGCAGTTATAATCAAACTGAATAAATGGAATCTTCTGGGGTTTGAGAAATGTTTATTTTTAATATGACACCAATAGTGAAATAAGATCCTTCAATGAAACGGTGGTATACAGCAACCTTTCATTTAATTTCCTAATGAAAGACAGGGAGAGGAGAGGTACAAGGCAGGGCACTCCACCAACGGCTTTCAATTTGACCTGAGAAATTCAGCCCACAGAAGGATTCGTCAGCATAAAACCAGTCCCATGTCCAGATGACGCCATCCCATCTGTCCAAAATCAATCTGTATGAGTGTAATGAACCATCAACCTGGATTGTGCAGACCCATGATTGTATAATATCATAGCTGAAAAAGGATCCTGGAAGAACATCCAAGGCTCTTGGCTAAGCGATTCCTCTGAAGAGGCTGCTAACATGCAGTTGCTGTGACATTGAGAGGCTTGTCAGTAGGGTAGGGCAGGTTAGGATGGTAATGTGGTCTAGCTGATCAGCAGAGTGTGCAGCAATAGATGGGGGTCACTCAGTGGAAAGAGGAAGGGGCAGAAGGGATGTCCACTGTCCTACTGCGGTGAGGAAATGCTCTCCAATTCCGCTTGGGGACAAACGTCCCATCCTGCTGGCTTTTTATGGCCCTCGGTCAAACGAGACGGGCTGGAGCTTACAAGACAGAGGCACCATCAAAAAGGCCTTTCCTACACACACCCTCACAAAGCGGTTATATACACACAGTCCCACACGACAACTTATTTCTCACACATGGGGAGAACTCAGAATGGACTTCCAGTCTGGTTTCCTAAAAGGCCTGCCTGTTTGTCTCTTTTCAAAGGAGAGTGCGTCACCTTTCCTTCCCAACCCCCACAGCTTTCCTCTACAACAAACGCAGAGTGGAACCATCCTCAGTAAACTCACTCCAGATTGGCCACTCTCCAAGGAACACCAGAGAGAGAAAACCCCATTGCCCTGACTAGTCTGTGCCTCGTGAAAAAAGGCACGGAACTTATGAAATCCTCCTCGGATAGCGGACGGTCGTGTAGTTTTTGTATCAAACGGTATCCTTGCGTGCGTCACGCAGTGCCGTTTAGCCACAGGCCACAATAGGAGATAAAAGTTGTGAGCTCATGCTCCAGATGGGGATAATGCCTGCTAAAACATGACCCAGCTTTTCCTGGACCGCTCAGTCACAAAGTGGTTTCAAATGGATCAAATTAAAAAGAGTTTTACCACAGACGCAAACCCTGACAGGTCCCACCTCATTCATTCAAAACCTCCCCTCCAAGAGCCCTCTTCAGTTTGATAAATCTCTGGAGGTGTTACATGTGAATCACTTTTGCTCTGTTCATATGTGGCTGCCTTGCTAGACACCTTTGATTCTGGATATAAACTGGCACAGCCAAAGTGAGAGGACATTGTCACAAAATGTACTGCGAAACTAATCCCAATACGTTGACAACCGTCTTCCTGCCAGAATCTAGCCATGTTGTTCACCAGTAGCATCATCCTACTAATGTCCAATTCTCACCAGCACACCAAACCATGTTCCGTCTTGCTCTTATACAAACACCAGAATAACTGGTGCCCACATCTCCCCACAGCACAAGGCACTCAGTGTCTCGCAGCACGAGAGCTGGGCTCTGCTCGTACCTACTCAGTTTACCCAGACACCCCCTCTCAGTGGTCTGCTGTGGCAGTGTTCCAGACAGTTCTCCAGGGTAAGGCCCGAGTGCTTCGACTTTGACTAGTTTTGATTCCGCCCGAGGTAAAAATAGAATACATGAATATATCCTGGGGGACAGCACTCCAAAAATATATTAACTCTATTCACACAGTTCTAAATAGGGTCAGAACAATCAGTTCATGCTTTTCGTCTTTTCGTTTTTCTTTCAGTAACCTCAAATCATATCATGCTCCTTCAAGTGTTGTCTCTAAAATGGTAGATCACTAAATTCTTCCACTAATTCTGTATGATATTGGTAACTAGGACAGACCTTCCCTTGGCTTCTGGATCCCTGTTGCGAGTCTTGTGATGTTTTCTTTGATGCATTAGACAAAAAGGAGTCTGCCTTGTATAAGACCAATTATGTAAAAAAATAAAAATAAAAAAATCCCCAGGGTAACCAGTCATGAGGATCAACAGAAAAACAATCAGATCATGCTGTTGACAACGGCCAGATAAACTGTCTTACATCCACCGATTTCACAAATGATTCTAAATGTCCAGGTAAAAAAAAAATAGAACTATATAATGATTCTGAGACCTCAAACCCTTTCGTACATCCAGAGTGTAATACTGTTAGTGTGTCACTAGTCAACTGATCACACAATGGTAAGACTCACTGTCGAGACTAGGGATGTTAAACAGCTAACCATTAAATTGGTTAGCTGACAAAAATACATTTTTATCGGTCTACAGGTAAATTCGCATTAATCTTGTGGAATTAAATTGCCGCGTGTATATTTTCATTAGTCGTCATTTATCTTTTTATCACACGTGCACAGCACACAGAGGACCTAGGTTGAAGAGCAGAATGGCCTATCTCCTGTCAGACAGCGAGAGCAGCTTCTCAAAAAACTGGTACTGGAGTGAAAGGTGCTTTTCAAAACCCAGTCATTACTAATTCTAAATGCAATCGCATGTTAACTTGATGGCCACTATTAAAAAGAGCTACTATTTATTTCTCAATCTCAACAAGTAATTAAAGCGAACCTCCCATTCAAGTGCATAGGTTAGTCAACATTAGGCAGGCTATCAGAGCACCACCCACCACTTTACAATGTGAGCTCGTGGCAGCATAAATAGTTTTTACTTTACTTCAACTAATGAGGAATGACTTACCTTGCTTCAAAGTAGCCTAGCCAAACCATAGAAATATGGAGCCAATTATTTTATAAATACCTCTTGCCATTAACCAGCACTTCTTTCCTGTTCAACTATCTTTCATTGTCCAGAAGCCAAAATTCAAATCATAGTAGCAACCCATCCTAGTTATGGCTATTAGTTTCCCCTCTTTCTAAATTCATAAGAGATTAATCTGTGTCACATATGGAACCGCTCACATAAGGTGCGCTGTTTAGAACCATATTTTTCACCGAATTGCATTTTTGCAAATGTTTGAAAATGACATTTTATTAGCTACTTCATTTCAGAACTGGGGGGGTTGGGAAGTGCTAATAACCCAACAAATGTCCCAGTAGATCTCAAGAGAGCCCAAAAGGGGGGAAATGTGAGGGGAGAACAATTGACTATTTGGATGTGTGCTGTCATCGCCACTCAAAGAAGATGGATAGAACTAGAGGGGGACTGAAAGCTGGAGCGCTGCGCTCCCTCCACACTTCATCAAATACACAGCAATAACTTTTTTCTCCCATTCTCCCCTTCCCTTTGTTTAGATTGTTTAGAAAAGGGGAAATGTATACAGATATGTGCAGTGCAAGTTTGCTTAGAGAGCATGTGTCACACAGGAACATTTAACAGACACAGGAACTCTAAACACTTTGTCAAATTGTCCCCAAAGATAAATATTGCTTAGTCCTCAAGTCATGTTGCTGTTGTAAATACTAGGTCAATCATGTAATGCCTTTGACCAGACATTTAAATATGAATATGAAAACCAATTTTTTGTTAATTATTGCACAAGGCACTGATGACTATGAGTTAGCTAAAAACCGGGCTACAATGTGATGCTGTGTAGGTTATTGTGAGGTTGGAGAAACAGGCCTGAGTAACCGTTAGGGTTATACAAGAGGCAAGACTTATTGCACTGTCAAAACTATTTAAAATGTAAAAACATTTCAGACAAAGACAGCCTTGCTAGGCCATAATACAGTATGTGAATTGGGGGGGGGGGGGGGGGGGTAAGATATGGCCTCATTATAGCAGAAGGGTTGTCGCTCCAGGGACAGCTGTTTGGGACATTTGGTCAGTCGAGTGGGGGACGGAGAGGAGGGTAGTGAGTCCAAGCTTAAGGTGAGGCTCTGTGGGTAAAAAACACACATCCCTCAAGCTCAGTTTGGAATGTGTCCGCTGTTCAGGGATCCCTGCTGACCGGTGGGGTGTGGGACATGGAGGGGTGGCAGAGGGGACAGCTGGCACTCAGAGGCGTATCTGTGGTGCGCCACCCCACTTCATTATTGGACAGCTGAGTTAATGAAGGAAACAAAGAGGGGGATGTGAGTTCAAAGAGTTAAATCTTGGTTTAATCAGACCAGAGAATCTTATTTCTCATGGTCTGAGAGTCTTTTAGGTGCCTTTTGGCAAACTCCAAGCATGCTGTCATTTTCATATTGCTGAGGAGTGTCTTCCATCTGGCCACTCTACCATAAAGGCCTGATTGGTGGAGTGCTGCAGAGATGGGAGAAACTTCCAAAAGGACAACCATATCCACAGAGGAACTCTGGAGTTCTGAGACCATAGGGTTCTTGGTCACCTCCCTCAGGTGGCCAGCTCTAGGAAGAGTCTTGGTGGTTCCAAACGGCTTCCATTTTAGAATGATGAAAGCCACTTTGTTCTTGGGGACCTTCAATGATGCAGAAATATTTTGCTACCCTTGCCCAGATCTGTGCCTCAACATAATCCTGTCTCGCAGCTCTACGGACAATTCCTTCGATCTCATGGCTTGGTTTTTCCTCTGACATGCACTGTCAACTGTGGGACCTTATACAGACAGTTGTGTGCTTATCCAAATCATGTCCAATCAATTGAATTTACCACAGGTAGACTCCAATCAAGTTGTTGCAACATCTCAAGGATGATCAATGGAAACAGGATGCACCTGTTAAATTTTTAGTCTCATCGCAAAGGGTCTGAATACTTGTTTATTTTGAATACTGTAAATACCAAACTAAATTAAACCATGCTATCCCTGAATCATTTGACATCCATTACGCATGAAAGATGAAAGCGATAGGAGCAGCATAGAACATCCCAGTGTTATAAAGGTATTTCCATGGCAAATCAAAGCATTGACACACGGCTTGAAATGCTCTGTAGCAGACAGGAGTGATGGCACTCTGCCCACAGGGAGGGCCTTTAAAAACACTGAACTGGGTCACGTAAATTTACAACGAAAACGATGTAAAATCAGAGATTGCTAAGCGAGAAATTCAATTCATTCGAGGCAACAAATTACAACACACAGGCATTGTTTGTGTTGTATAACTTGTGATTAACTTTGGAAAGCTTATTCAATCGGAGGTCGTCTCCAAAATGCTGATGAGCGAGACCGCAGTGATTCAGTTGTCCTCTCAAGAAGATGAATGTGGCACCAAGGTTTAATCACATGAGAGATATTGCTATCTGAGGGAAATTGTGCAACATGTGTCTCTTGACTGGGGTTTTGGTCAGTCAAGGACTCAGACCATCACTGCACTGTCACCATCACTGCACTGGATGAAGCAGCTAAAAAAATATATTTGCTGACTTGTCACTGAATCATGTGAGTGTTGAGGAACCGAAAAAATAAGGGAGTGGTTGAGAAATGGAGGGAAGGGGCCAGGCCACTTCAGTAAAAAGGGAGTTAGGGGGAGGTCTTAACTTGTTATGGCTGGGGGCAGTATTGAGTAGCTTGGATGAATAAGGTACCCTGAGTAAACTGCCTCCTACTCAGTCCCAGATGCTAATATATGCATATTATTATTAGTATTGGATAGAAAACACTCTCAAGTTTCTAAAACTGTTGATTTGATTTATGTGTTGTTGATTTGAATGATTTATGTGAGTACAACAGAACTCATATGGCAGGCAAAAACCAGAGTAAAAATCCAACCAGGAAGTGGGAAATCTGAGGTTTGTAGTCATTGAACTCTTGGCCTATCGAAGAGTGTCTATGGTGTCATATTGCACTTCCCAAGGCTTCCTCTAGATGTCAACAGTCGTTAGATCCTTGTTTGATGCTTCTACTGTGAAGTGGGGGCAAATGAGAGGGGAATGAGTCAGAGGTCTGCCAGAAAGGCATGCGCTGACCACGGGCGTCCACGTGATAGTTAGCTTGCGTTCCATTGCAATTCTACAGACAAAGGAATTCTCCGGTTGGAACATTATTGAAGATTTATGATAAAAACATCCTAAAGATTGATTTTATACATCGTTTGAAATGTTTCTACAGACTATAATGGAACTTTTTGTCTGCACTTAGTGATCACGTGTCATGAATTTGGATTACTGGGCTAAACGCGAACAAAAAGGAGGTATTTGGACATAAATGAACGTTATCGAACAAATCAAACATTTATTGTTGAACTGGGATTCCTGGGAATGCATTCTGATGAAGATCAAAGGTAAGTGAATATTTATAATGCTATTTCTGACTTATGTTGACTACACAACATGGCGGATATCTGTTTGGGTTGTTTTGGTCTCTGAGCACTGAACTCAAATTATTGCATGGTGTGCTTTTTCGATAAAGCTTTTTCGAAATCTGAGAGTGGTTGCATTAAGGAGAAGTTTATCTAAAGTTCCACACATAACACGTGTATCTTTTATCAATGTTTATTATGAGTATTTCTGTAAATTGATGCGGTTCTCTGCAAAATCACCGGATGTTTTGTAACTACTGAACGTAAACCTGCCAATGTATATAAATATTAACTTTATCGAACAAAACATACATGTATTCCGTAACATGAAGTCCTATGAGTGTCATCTGATGAAGATCAAAGGTTAGTGATTAATTGCTCTCTATTTCTTCTTTGTGACTCCTCTCTTTGGCTGGAAAAGTAGCTGTGTTTTTCTGTGATTAGGCACTCCCCTAACATAATCGTTTGGTATGCTTTCGTCATAAAGCCTTTTTGAAATCGGACACTGTGGTGGGATTAACAAGAAGTATCTTTAAAATGGTGTAAAAAACTTGTATGTTTGAGGAATTTTAATTATAAGATTTGTGTTTGAATTTGGCGCCCTGCACTTTCACTGGCTTTTGTCATGTCCCGTTAGCGGGATCTCAGCCCAACAAGGTTTTAAGGTATTCGTAACCTGTTTGCACTTATGGGAAAATGGACCATGTCTGAAGGGAGTCCACAGGCTGATTATTAGGGAGTAAGAGAACGGCAGAAACCCAAAAATATATGTCCACAATGTCAGCTGTGTGGATCTATTTTGAACAAAAAAGGCCATATGCAACATTTGTGCTGCTATTATTTCCCCAGGTGAGAAAGTGAAATTGTTCAATACCACAAACCTAATTACAAATTTGAAAGTGAATCACCCCCAGACATTCAGCGACTACTTAGTGTAGTAGAAAAAACTAAGCGTACACTTCCAACAACTAAACAAGTCGAGCAGTCATTTGAAAGAGTAAGAAGATTTCAGCGAGACAACTCAAAGGCGAAATCCACTAACGCCAAGACAATGGAATTCATTGTCCTTGACAATCAACCGTTCTCTGTCGTGGATGATGTTGGCTGGTGCTATTTTTCAGATGTTGCCCTACCGGAGTTACACAGTATTGTTGAAACACACATCCATGAGCTATTTGCTATAGGCGTCGCTACGATCAGCTTCACGACTGACAGTTGGACCAGAGATGTCAGTCCCATGAGCATGCTGAGTGACAGCACAGTGGGTCAACGAGGATTTCGTACTGAGGAAAGCTGTATTGCATCCTTAAGAACGTGCAGGTTCTCATACCACTGCTGCCATTTCAGAACATGTTTGAAACCTGAACACTCACCTAGCTTCATTCAAACTACTGACTTGAGAAACAAGCTCATCAACTGCGTCTGTAGCAGACGTGATACCCTCGGTCATGGCATTGAAACGCCGGCTCAACAACACTGTCTGTGTCGGCAGTTGGGTTAAAACTTACAAAAGTACTCTACTAGAGACTGTGAACAAGCAATTCGGTGGCATTCTCTCTGAGCCTCTTTACTGTATCGACACAATGCTCGATGCCAGGTACAAGGACCGCTACTTCGATGCAGACAAGAAAGTGTTTACTTGAAAACTTTACAGACACAGCTGGACAAGATGGAAACGGACACAGTGACAGTACGCACCGAAGAAGAGGTGCCACGGACAGGCAGAGCTTAAACTTCACTGCTTGACATATGATGAAATTCTGGTTTGAAACAACTGAACAACGAAACAGCACAGCAAGTAAGTGAAATAAAAGGGTTTTGATTGTGTTTTACTGGTAATGGGGACATAAGTAAATGCCAGCAAAATAACTTTTTGGTGTTGTTTCAACTATTTAACTGTACTAGAATGCTTAAGGCCACAAATGTTAAATATCGGCATCGGGTTCTTTGGCAAGAAAGATATTGGATATCGGTATCGGCCAGAAATGTCATATCAGTGCATCCCTAATTGAATGCCATTTGAGCATGGTGTAGTCATTAATTACACTTTGGATGGTGTATCAATACAGCCAGTCACTACAAAGATACAGGCGTCTTTGCTAACTCAGTTGCCGGAAAGGAAGGAAACCGCTCAGGGATTTCACCATGACGTCAATGGTGACTTTAAAACAGTTAGAGTTTATTGGCTGAGAGAGGAGAAAACTGAGGATGGATCAACCTTGTAGTTACTCCACAATACTAACCTAATTGACAGATTGAAAAGGAAGATTGTAAAGAAATAAAATATTCTGCAACAAGGCACTAAAATAGTACTACAAAAAAGTGTATAAACTTTTTGTCCTGAATACAAAGTGTTATGTTAGGGGCAAATCCTATACATTACTGAGTACCACCCTCCATATTTTCAAGCATACTGGTGGCTGCATCATTTTATGAGTATGCTTGTAATCGTTAAGGACTGGGGAGTTTTTCAGGATGAAAGAAATCAACTGAATGGAGCTAAGCACAGGCAAAATCCTAAAGCAAGACCTGGTTCAGTCTGCTTTCTACCAGACACTGGGAGACTAATTCACCTTTCAGCAGGGCAATAACCTAAAACAAGGCCAAATATACACTGGAGTTGTTACCAAGACTGTAGTGAATGTTCCTGAGTGGCAGAGTTACATGTTTTTACTTAAATCTGCTTGAAATTCTATGGGCAAATATTGTACAACCCAGACGTGCAAAGCACTTACCCAGAAAGACTCTCAGCTGTAATCGCAGCCAAAAATGTATTGACTCAGAGGTGTGAAAATAAAGAAAATTAGATATTTCTATATTTCATTTTTCAATACATTTGCTAAAATGTATAAAAACATGTTTTCACTTTACCGTGGGTTGTTGTGCGTAGATAGGTGAGAAGAAAAAAAAATATCCAAGGGGAATTAACACTTTCTGAAGGCATTGTATATCATGTCCAGCCAGGTTTTTAGAAAGGCTGCCATGTCAGTTTTATTCGTTTTATTCTCAAATAAAGGCAATGTAACAATATGAAAGCGCTTCCGACAATTCCCTATGAAATGACCCTCAGTAAACAATCAAAACAGAGCAGGGAATTTAAAGGGATACTTCAGGATTTTGGCAATAGGCCCTTTATTCTACATCCGCAGAGTCAGATGAACTCATGTCTCTGCATGCCGTTTGAAAGAAGTTGCTAACGCAACATAAGAAAGGTGTTCCTCATGTTTGAACACTGTTTTGAAGCTATACAGTGTACATTGAATTTGTTTACAAATATTGAAGTAAAACAAGCTTATATTTTGTGTTCTGAACTAACCTGCAAGTATCAATGGTTATATATAATCAAGTATCAGTGGGTATATATAATTAATCTAACACCCCAAAAATGGTGGAGCTCCAGATTGCACCTTTATGAGGTTCTGGTAAGGAAAGGAGCATAGCAGGACACCTGCGGGGCACTCTAAGTGGAGAGAGAATGATGACTGGTCAATGCAGTGTTCTCCACAAGTACATAGAGTAGCCAGCCAAACAGAAAAAGTTGCCAGCCAGGCGTCCCCAGCCCTGGGTTTGAAATGTTTTGCCAAAGGAGCTCTATTTTGGTGGCCTCTGCTACATTCTAGCACCTTGATTCTGAAAGAAAATTATTGAATACTTTAAAATCGCATTTACCTCCTAGATTGGAAACATTTGCTGTGGTATTGTGTAGAAAGACATGACTTTACCATTTTTTTATTACTGAAAACGTAACAAATGTGTGCACAATTGAATTATTCAGACATCGAGAGACCCAGAACATCTGGGCTAGTGTAATGCACCTAGATATCCAGAAAGTACAGTTTAGACATTTAAAATATAAGAGTCCAAGCACTCCCCATGAAACAAAATGAAATAATCCACATAATCTTAAATAAATGTAAAGGTTTAGTTTCTCAGGTTTTTGCTCTCAAAATATATATATATAATATATATTTTATTGAAAAACTAAAGTTGGGATATTCTAAGTCCACAACAATAATTAAACCACACCAGGAGACCAACTTTGAGGTCTGGGAAAAAGCTTATTTATTTATGAGTGTAGTTATTTATTATTTAAAGTGTGCACCTAGCAAGAGGCTGTTTAGTAGTGTTTTTGTAGTGCACGTGATGGTAGTTTGTAAAACCAATACCCACTGGATTTAGGAAAATAATCATGATATCATTCTGCTAATTTGTAGTTAACATTTAATATTAAAAAAAAGGTATTTGGGAAAGCCTTTCCATCTACCAGAAGACTGTTTTCATTAGCATTATCGCTAATGGCTAGACAGTGTAGACTCGTGCACCACACACCCCCACAGAAAGGGGCGTTCTCGTTGCCTTTTCAGAAAGTTGCAGGAAATACGAATCACTGATGCATTCTGTTCATGTCTTATGATAAACTTGGGCAAATTAATTAAATACATTTAATTGATTCCCTACTAAGGTCAATACATTTTAGAATATTGTTGAAGTAAGTAACCTCTAGTGACACCCCATCCCGTGAACGGGACCGTTTTCATCATCTGACACTAATTAGCATAACGCAACGGACATAAATCTTCCTAGAAAATCTTCCTATTCATGAAAATCACAAGTGAAATATATTGGAATACAGCTTAGCCTTTGTTAATCACCCTGTCATCTCAGATTTTCAAAATATGCTTTACAGCCAACGCTGGACAAACATTTGTGTAAGTTTATAATAGCCTAGCATAGCATTATGCCTTTCTAGCAGCAAGCAACCTTGTCACAGAAATCAGAAAAGCAATCAAATTAAATTGTTTACCTTTGATGAACTTTGGATGTTTTCACTCACGAGACTCACAGATAGACAGCCAAAGTTCATTTTTCCCAAAAGATGATTTTTGTAGGCGAAACAGCTCCTTTTGTTCTTCATGTTTGGCTGAGAAATCGCCCGGAAATTGCGGTCACCACAACGCCGAATTTTTAATTTACGGCAAAGGGATTTAGGAGATCGACTTTATTCAATCTGTTCGACACATTTTACAAACTAGTCAACGCTTGCTGTTCAGTTGTCAAATAAAAAAATAAAATCGCAAACATTTCAAAGATTTTACAGTCACAGTTCATATAAGGAAAACAGTCAATTTAAATGAATTAAATTAGGCCCTAATCTATGGATTTCACATGACTGGCAGGTGTGCATCCATTTTTATTTTTATCCACTGGGGAGCTAGGCCCAGCCAATCAGAATTAGTTTTCCACACAAAATGGGCTTTATTACAGACGGGTCTGCCTTACTGTGTAAAGTCTAACTTCAACATATTGGCCAGGAACATAAGCAGATCATGTAGTAAACTATAAATAATTATTTTTAATTTACGAGGCGCTATAACAAAAGAGACAAATACAAGGGAAAGTGCCAAGTACTTCCACTCTCTGAAAAATAAAAAAACATCAGCAGCGCCATCCAAGTCAGGGCTAGTGACACTGATAGTAGCTGAAGGTCTGCTTTATAGAGAGCAATGTGAAAACTGATAGTCTTTTATTCATGTCCCATCAAACTGGAAGCGGGGGGGGGGGGGGGGGGTCTAACACTGTCTCAGGTATAATGATCTAGCATTACCAGCGCTCATTGTTCAAGTGGTGGATAATGAGAGGCCTGGCTGATGGCACGCCCACTGTTATTACTGCAGTTTTTCCACTTGAGTGCAAAGAGCAGGTCGTAAATTGTAGGTGCGGGTTTTAGGCTGAGACTCTGACACGGTGATGATACACTGACCCAGTACCCAAACAACTGATGGAATGATTCCCCTCCAAGACTGGCACACTTAAAAACTATGCTGATTTTCATGGGTAATCCTTAGCAGAAAGTAAGCATGAAAGGAACTGGCAGTTTAACATTTCAATATGTTACAAAATATGAATATTTCAAAACAATTAAAAGATTCAAAGGCCACTTTACTGTTGTATAACAGCAATGTTAATGGTTCAGGGTGATAATTTCAAAACTGGATTGTGTCACTTGATCTCTAGGGATGGGGGGGGGGAGTTTAGTAACAGTATCACAGTGGAAACTGACACTTTGTACTGTGCTTCAGTGCCATGTTAACTGAAAGCATGCGCCTGCGCGCACGCACGCACACGGAGGAACTGTCCTGAGAATTCTCAGATCTTCTGCCCTTTGGGAGTTCTGTTTTTAAATGTATTTGTGAGACCCTCACCCTATCCGCTGCTTCTTAGAAATAAACAGAACCTCAGATGGAAATACACCGTTTCAGTAGTAGCTTATTAATAAACAAACATTCAACCCATAAAGGGTTGAAAACGGCAGAGTTGGGGAGTAAATTGGAACGTAGTGGCTTTAAGCACCTAAATTGGAACGTAGTGGCTGTACATTAACATATTATATATGACATCATAGCTCTGGCTTTGCCTCTCCCAGCTCTGTATAGGTTTAGACGAACATAAGTTGCGTGACAAGACGTTCCCCCATCCCTTCTGATAATTGGGCAACTTAAGTACATTTTTAATAGTCTGAGGCAAATACTATAAATTAATATGAATTTGTTTTTTGAAAGATTAGACGCGGAGGACAATAAATAACACTGACGTCATACAAGCAAGCCAAACACACGTGAGTCCAAACATGTACCTCACATTTCCATTTACAGTGTCAACATTTATGATCACTATGTTTGATGTAGAGTACCAATCAAGTTTGGACACACCTACTCATTCAAGGGTTTTACTTTATTTTTTTACTATTTTCTACATTGTATAATAGTGAAGACATCAAATCTATAAAATAACACATGGAATCATGTAGTAACCAAAAAGGTGTTAAATCAAAATATATTTGATGTTCTTCAAAGTAGCCACCCTTTGCCTTGATGACAGCTTTGCACACTAGGCATTCAATCAACCAGCTTCACCTGGAATGCTTATCCAACAGTTGAAGGAGTTACCACATATGCTGAGCATGTAAAGAAAAATCCTTGAATGAGTCCAACCTTTGACTGGGACTATATAGTTAAAAGTTGGCATTGCGTCATACACTGGTTTGTTCTGAACAGAATGAGCCCGTTTGTTTACTGTGAAGTTCCCGCTGCACACGCATCCGAATGCACTCATGACTCCTTTCTACTCGTACAAAAATTACGATCCGTTTCTCTGAATTGCCCTGTGAAAGCCTATCACTGTAAGAGTATATTCTATAACTTAGCTAGTCGTGTTGGCAAAATAACAAGTTTTCAAATAATTTACACCTGACCCAGATTTATAATGGACCGTTTTGGACAGCGTAAACTGTAATTGTGTGATGGAGGAGACGCAGGGATGTGTTCCAAACAAAACTACCAGTGTGCTCTCTAGTTCCTCAACGGCACAGCTAGGAGTGCTCAAAAAGTACTGTATAGTTAAATCTTCTTTGAGTCACAAAAAGAGCATTGAAATTGCTTAGGAACTATGCACACTTGGAGGTGCATAGTCTACAAACTGATATTTTTCTATAGCTAACATGATTATGCATATGCATTTCAAATTTGTTCTGTAAGAAACATTTCAATTTAGCCGTATAGATATAGGCCAATTCCCAAAAGTGTAAAGGCAATTATCCTGGAAGGATATTGACCACCATCCGTCAGAAGAGGAAGCCTGGTTATTCTATAGAAGTGCCTTCCTCGCCATCTTAAATAAGCATGCCCCGTTCAAAGAGATTCCAATAGATTTGCCGCAGTCATCGGCCCCTTCAAAAGGGGAAGACTGTAGACCCAAACTGCTACAGACCAATATCTATCCTACCCTGCCTGTCTAAGGTCATCGAAAGCCAAGTTAAAAACAGATCACCGACCATCTCGAATCCCACCGTACCTTCTCCGCTATGCAATCTGGTTTCAGAGCTGGTCACGGGTGCACCTCAGCCACACTCAAGGTCCTAAACAATATCATAACCTCCATCGATGAGACATTACTGTGCAGCCGTATTCATCGACCTGGCCAAGGCTTTCGACTCTGTCAATCACCACATCCTCATCGGCAGACTCAATAGCCTTGGTTTCTCAAATGACTGCCTCGCCTGGTTCACCAACTACTTCTCTGATAGATTTCAGTGTGTCAAATTGGAGGGCCTGTTGTCCTGACCTTTGTTTTTAATCACCACAGCAAAAAGTCAAAATCATTGAGTGACCTACATGCACCATATTTGCAAAGTGTAAGTGCAATTCAGGACACATGCAGCCAGCACAGTTGGCTTCCATTAAAAAAAACTACAATTGTCTACGTTATCTATTGTGGCATCAATAAGGGATGGAGACATCTTTGGCTTTACCTCTTGTTCCAGTCGCCATATCTGCCACCTTCTGAAAGGCTTCCAGGAAAGAGCCTGTGACGACGATAGTTGTCCTAAAAAATAAAAACAATGATACACATTACAATTAAACCACTTTTAAAAAAGGCATATTGCAGTGAAACATTTGATTTTCCTGTGTTTTAAATACACAGGATGTACCAGTTTATTAGGTACATCCAACTAGTACCGGGTCGGACCGGCCTTAGCTTCCAGAACAGCCTGAATTCTTTGGGACATGGAAACATATCTCGATTGGTATCAAGAGACCTAATGTGTGCCAGGTAAACATTCTCACACCATTACACCACCAGCCTGTACCATTGAGACCAGGCTGGATGGGGCCATGGACTAGAGGTCGACCGATTAATCGGAATTACCGATGAATTAGGGCCGATTTCAAGTTTTCATAACAATCGGAAATCTGTATTTTTGGGTGCCGATTTGCCATTTTTTATTTTATTTTTTTAATACCTTTATTTAACTAGGCAAGTCAGTTAAAACCTCTTGAAACTAGGGGGCACTATTTTCATTTTTGGAAAAATAGCTTTCCCCAAAGTAAACCGCCTATTTCTCAGGACCAGATGTTAGAATATGCATATAATTGACAGCTTAGGATAGAAAACTCTAAAGTTTCCAAAACTGTCAAAATATTATCTGTGAGTATAACAGAACTGATATTGCAGGCGAAAGCCTAAGAAAAATCCAATCAGGAAGTGACTCATGTTTTGAAACCGTTGTCTTCCTATGCACCCCTATTGGCCACTGAAAGGGATATCAACCAGATTCCTTTTTCTGTGGCTTCCCTAAGGTGTCGACAGCATTGTGACAGTTTCACGCCTTTATGTTGAAGAATGAGCGTAAACGACTACATTGCGTAAGTGGCCAGCTGAGGGCTCTGAGTGATTCTTGCGTAAAAGACCGAGGTAGTCATTTTTCCTCTCGCTCCTATTGAAAAGCCAATTGTCCCAGTTGATATATTATCGAATAGATATTTGAAAAACACCTTGAAGATTGATTATAAAAAACGTGTGCCATGTTTGTCGATATTATGGATATAATTTGGATTTTTTTCGGCGTTGTCGTGATCGCTATTTCCGGTGGATTTCTCAACACAACGTGACCAACAAACGGAGGTATTTTGGGTATAAAAATAATCTTTATGGAACAAAAGGAACATTTGCTGTCTAATTGGGAGTCTCGTCAGTGAAAACATCCTAAGATCAAAGGTAACCTGTTAATTTGATTGCTTTTCTGATTTGTGACCAAGCTTCCTGCTGCTAGCTGGACATAATGCTATGCTGGGCTATCAATAAACTTACAAACGCTTGTCATGCTTTGGCTGTAAAGCATAATTTCAAAATCTGAGAAGACAGGGTGATAAACAAAAGGCTAAGCTGCGTTTCACTATATTTCACTTGTGATTTCATGAATATGAATATTTTCTGACCGTTGCGCTATGCTAATTAGTGTAGTTGATGACAATTCTCCCGGATCCAGGATGGGTAGTTCTAAGAGGTTTTAAGAACACATTCTTATTTTCAATGACGGCCAAGGAACGGTGGGTTAACTGCCGTGGTCAGGGGCAGAACGACAGATTTTCACCTTGTCAGCTCGGGGGATCCAATCTTGCAACCTTACAGTTAACTAGTCCAACGCAATAAAAACCTGCCTCTCTCTCGTTGCACTCCACAAGGAGACTGACTGTTACGCGAATGCAGTAAGCCAAGGTAAGTTGCTAGCTAGCAGTAAACTTATCTAAAAAAACAATCAATCATAATCACTAGTTAACTACACATGGTTGATGATATTACTAGATATTATCTAGCGTGTCCTGCATTGCATATAATCTAACTGAGCATAAAAGTATGACTGAGCGGTGGTAGGCAGAAGCAGGCGTGTAAACGGTCATTCAAACAGCACTTTTGTGTGTTTTGCCAGCAGCTCTTCGTTGTGCTCTATTTATGACTTCAAGCCTATCAACTCCCGAGAGGAGGCTGGTGTAACCAAAGTGAAATGGCTAGCTAGTTAGCGCGCGCTAACTAGAGGGACGGAAGCTATACTGTTTCACTGGCAATACTAAAGTGCCTATAAGAACATCCAATAGTCAAAGGTTAATGAAATACAAATGGTATAGAGGGAAATAATCCTATAATTCCAATAACTACAACCTAAAAGTTCTTACCTGGGAATATTTTAGACTCATGTTAGACTCATGTTAAGGAACCACCAGCTTTCATACGTTCTCATGTTCTGAGCAAGGAACTGAAGCATTAGCTTTCTTAAATAGAGAAGAAAGTAAAAGTGCAATATGTGCCAACTGTTTTTGCATTTAAACCAAATTGAACACGTTTCATTATTTATTTGAGGCTAAATTGATTTTATTGATGTATTATATTAAGTTAAAATAAGTGTTAATTCAGTATTGTTGTAATTGTCAATATTATTACAAATAAACAAAAATACATTTTTTTTTAATGTAAAAAAAAAAAAAAAAAAAAAAAAACAACAGTCTCGGCTTTTTTGGTCCTCCAATCGGTATCGGCATTGAAAAATCATAATCGGTCGACCTCTAGTGTGTATGGCCCAGTAAATCACTTGGGCCAAGCATCCTGACATCCAGGACCTGCATACTAGGCAGTGTCAAAGAAAGGCCCAAAAAATTGGAGTCAAAGACTCCAGTCACCCAAGTCATAGGTTCTCTACCGCATAGCAAGTAGTACCAGAGCGCCAAGCCAAAGACCAAAAGGCTCCTTAACAGCTTCTACCCCCAAGCCATAAGACTGCTGAACAATTAATCAAATGGCCACCTGGACTATTTACATTGACACCCCTCCCTGCTTTTTATTTATGCGTAGTCACTTAACAAATTACCTCGACTAACCTGTACCCCCTGCACTTTGACTCGGTACTGGTAGCCACTCGTTATGTAATTTTTTGTCCTAGATTATCTTCTTTTTTACGTTAGTTTATTTAGTAAATACTTAACTATTTCTTGAACTGCATTGTTGGTTAACCTCTCTGGGTAATGTGGGACGCTAGCGTCCCACCTGGCCAAAAGCCAGAGAAAATGCAGGGTGACAAATTCAAATAAATTACTATAAAATGAATCTTTCATTAAATCACACATGTTAGATACCAAATTAAAAGCTACATTTGTTGTGAATCCAGCCAACATGTCAAATTTCAAAAAGGGTTTTCGGCGAAAGCAAACGATGCTATTATCTGAGGATAATAGTAAACAAAGAGAGAAAACATTTCAACCCTGCAGGCGCGACAAAACGCAGAAATAAAAATACAAATCGTGCCTTTCCTTTGACGAGCTTCTTCTGTTGGCACTCCAAAATGTCCCATAAACATCACAAATGGTCCTTTTGATCAATTAATTCCGTCGATATATATCCAAAATGTCAATTTTTGATCCAGGAAAACACAGGTTCCAACTTGCGCAATGTGAGCACAAAATATCTCAAAAGTTACCTGTAAACTTCAGCAAAACATTTCACTACTACTTTTGTACTACTTTTGTAGTACAGGTATTTTTTAAAGTAAATAATCGCTAAAATTGAAGACTGGATGATCTGTGTTCAATACAGGAGGAAAACAAACTGACGCTACCTTTCTGGTCACTCGCCTCTAACAGTACACTTCAAGTGACCCTCGTTTTGAACAGGCCTACTTCTTCATTACACAAAGGAAAAACCTCAACTAATTTCTAAAGACTGGTGACATCCAGTGGAAGCCGTAGGAACTGCAAGAAGGGGTCCCTTGGAAATCTGGATTCCCAATGAAAACCCATTGGAAAGAGAGTGACCTCAACAACAACAAAAAATCGGAATGGTTTTTCCTCTGGGTTTTGCCTGCTACATAAGTTCTGTAATACTCACAGACATGATTCAAACAGCTTTAGAAACTTCAGAGTTTTCTATCCACATATACTAATAATAGGCATATCTTATCTTCTGGGGATGACTAGCAGGCAGTTGAATTTGGGAATGCATTTCATCCGGACGTGAAAATACTGCCCCGTCACCAAGAAGTTAAGCTTGTAAATATGAATTTCACGGGAAGGTTTATCTATACCTGTTGTATTCGGCGCCACTCCTGCTTTGTCTTGACTGTGTGCTTAGGGTTGTTGTCCTGTTGGAAGGTGAAACTTCGCCCCAAGTCTGTGGTCCTGAGCACTCTGGAGAAGGTTTTCATCAAGGATCTCTGTACTTTACTCTATTCATCTTTCCCCAATCCTGACTAGTCTCACAGTCCCTGCTGCTGAAAAACATCCCCACAGCATGATGCTGCCACCACACTTCACCTTGAGGATGGTGCCAGGTTTCCTCTAGATGTGAAACTTGGACTTCAGGGCAAAGAGTTCCATCAGACTAGAGAACCTTGTTTTTCCGTGGTGTGAGAGTCTTTAGTTGCCTGTTGGCAAACTCCAAGCGGGCTGTCATGTGCCTCTTACTGAGGAGTGGCTTCCACCTGGCCACTACCATAAATGCCTGATTGGTGGAGTGCTGCAGAGATGGGAAAACCTTCCAGAAGAACAACCATCTCAACAGAGGAACTCTGTCAGGATGACCATCGGGTTCTTGGGTCACCTCCCTGACCAAGGGCCTTGTCCCTGATTGTTCTGTTTGGCCAGGTGGCCAGCTCTAGGAAGAGTCTTGATGGTACCAAAATTCTTACATTTAAGAATGATTGAGGCCACTGTGTTCTTGGGGACCTTCAACACTGCAGAAATATTCCGGTACTCTTCCCCAGATCTGTGCCTGGACACAATCCTGTCTCGGATCTCTATGGACAATTCCGTTGATCTCATGGCTTGGTTTTTGGTGTGACACGCACTGTCAACTGTGGGACCTTATATAGACAGGTATGTGCCTTTCCAAATCATGTCCAAGCAATAGAATTTACCACAGGTGGACTCCAAGTTGTAGAAACATCTCAATGATGATTAATGGAAAACAGGACGC
Source organism: Oncorhynchus mykiss (assembly GCF_057628025.1). Classification (NCBI taxonomy): domain Eukaryota; kingdom Metazoa; phylum Chordata; class Actinopteri; order Salmoniformes; family Salmonidae; genus Oncorhynchus; species Oncorhynchus mykiss. Next base: position 23,251,325 of record NC_143038.1, read on the forward strand.
ACCTGAGCTCAATTTCCAGTCCTAAAGCAAAAGGTCTGAGTATATTTTTAATACATTAGCAAATTTTTTTTTAAAACCTGTTTTAGCCTTGTCATTATGGGGTATTGTTTATAGATTTCTGAGGAAATGTTTATTTAATCCATTTTAGAAAAAGGCTGTAATGTAACAAAATGTGGATAAAGTCAAAGGGTCTGAATACTTTCGAAGGCTATGTGAAGCACTTCGTTTTAAAAGCATCGAATTATCAAATCAGTTCGGTTTCTTGCTCAACCTGCGAGCAACACCTATCAAACTCAGACATCTATCAAAAGGAATGTCGATTTGCAAGGAACTAGTATTAGAGGTTCTTGTAGTTTGTCGAAAAAAGTCATATTTCTTCCCCCGGCTGGAATTACTCTCCTACGTAAAAATGACTGACATGGCAGGACTTAAAATTACAGATGTAGTGCTCTTGCATATAATAGCATAACCTTAACATCACAGTAAAAGGGACAGCGCGAGTATCCCTTGCCAACTTAGCAAACTTGCTGGATATTTGTTAGCTAGCCCAGTACCGTTGCCTGTAGGTAGCCAACCTTCCTACGGTAATTTATTAAGTGTTGTTACATTTTTACCATTCCCTTCAGGCTGGGTGCCATGTCACAACATGGTGATAAATAAACATTTAAAAAAATCACGGTCATCCAACTCAGAATTACAAGTCAGAAACTGAGGCAACATCCTAGAGCTCCAAACAGACATTTTTCAGTCTGAGCTTGTTTTGTTTGAGTTCAGTCGTCTTGAACGCACCAAAAGTAATACGTTAGGGCGTGGCATACGGCATAGCTTTTTTACTAAGCAGTACGTGCTAAAGAGTATGTAGTACGATTAGTACACAGTATGCCATTTAAATAAGTAGTAGGCAAGTCAGATTTCAGACACGGCCTGTGACTGTTTTGATGACAGGAAGGTCAGTCCTAAATCACGGTTAGGAAAACCCCTACGTCTTAGACCTATTTTCTTATTGCCCTTTAGATGGAAGTTTCTGGGATTTTAAATCATTATTAAATGTAGGCATTGTTCCCCTAGTGAGTATGCCATTGCTTTATATATTGGATTGTTTAACTGTGATCTGTTAAAAATAGACTAATCTTTTGCCCCTTCTCTGGATTCTTTTGCAAATGTTCCAAAGTGGGAATCAATTTGTTTTTAATATTTTCACCCTAGTGAGTAAGTCAGGTAGAGTATTGTGCATTTCCAAACAGAGGTGAAACAAATTCACCCACTCGTGTCTGGACTAGACTTTTCCCCAAAACAGCACTCTTGTACTGGCCTGAGGGGTATCCTATGAAGCAGGTTTGAAGAGTTATTAGCGAGGTAACTTTGGTAAATTCTGGATAAACTGTCATACGCATGCGGCTCACCTTTCAGCCTGGTACATTTCTATGGCAACGAATCCTTCAGAACTAAAAAGGTTTTAAGGCATAGGCATTCCTGCGCCAGACGGCGTATGGAGTCATGGAGGACACAGTAGCTCAGACACAGAGCATCAATGGCTGTATTGTAGAGACCCTGTAATGTACTGTGAGTGCTGGGTGGTATTACCGATTAGGACCAGGGTATCAGGTGTTACGGCTGTGATTGGCCATCGGCGGCTCTCACTCGTAACCCCAAGATAGGTCGGTGGAAATACTACAACTTGACAATCGTCAGCAAGCTTGGACAATGGAAACTGTTTGACGGGAAGAGCAGAGAGGTGCCATTGTTACAGGGCGATAATTGGCAGAGTATGGCAACACTGTTCCTTGTGACGCTCCTTCCTTCAATCACTATTAAACGACAGACCCAAAATAAATCCAGAGAGACACACGACTGCTGAATCCCAAGTCAACCTTTACTCCTTACTCTAAGCAAATGGACATGTAGAGATATGGGGGGAGGGTGTAAGCAAGCAATATGGTGAAAAATTCAACCAAGCTCATCGGAAGGCAATGTGGAACAAGTTCCATATTGCTAAAAACCTATATCAGTAACCTCCTTGGGTATACAGGAGTAATTGTTTCGGGTCTAGGACAGGGCTCTCCAACCATGTTTCCGTAGAGCTACCATCCAGTAGATTTTCGCTCCAACCCTAATCTAGCGCCCCTTGATTCTAATAATTAGCTGGTTGATGAACTGAATCAGTTTAGTTACAACTGGGGTTGTATAGCGAAAACCTACAGGAGGATAGCTCTCCAGGAACAGGATTGGAGAGTCCTGGTCTAGGAGTTCATTTTAACCTTCAGGAGTAAAGTGGGTGGCTAGCCTAAAGTACCAAAGAGACAGTGGCTTCAGAAAGTATTCACACCCCTCAACTTTTTCCACATTTTGTTGTGCTACAACCTGCATTTAAAATAGAGGCCCTTTTAGTGGGTGGAATGGCAGAGAACAATGTGTTATGGTACTTCATGGTAAGTTTACAAACATATACTATGATAAATAGAATTGAAACTTGTATCTCACTACTGTAAATGGTGAAATACAGTACCAGTAAAATGTTTGGACACCTACTCAAGGGTTTTCAAGGGTTTTAATTTATTTTTACTATTTTCTACATTGTAGAATAATAGTGAAGACATCAAAACTATGAAATAACACACATGGAATCAACCTGGCGACCATGTCTGCGCATGCACGCTGACACGTTTCCTCCGACACATAGGTGTGGCTGGCTTCTGGGTTAAGGGGGCATTGTGTCAAGAAGCAGCGCGACTTGGTTGGGTTTCGGAGGACGCACGGCTCTCGACCTTCGCCTCTCTGTTCCTGTTTTATGACTGACCATTGTTCAATTCTAACGCCAATTTAAATGTACCATTAACATCCCTAATACTAACCTAATTGACAGAGTGAAAAGGAAGCCTGTACAAACAAATATTCCAGAACATGCATCCTGTTTGCAACAAGGAACTAAAGTAATACTGCAAAAAATGTGGCAAAGCAATTAACTTTTTGTCCTAAATACAAAGTGTTATGTTTGGGGCAAATCCAATACAAAAAATTACTGAGTACCACTCTTCATATTTTCAAGCACAGTGGTGGCTGCATCATGTTATGGGTATGCTTGTAATGGTTAAGGACTAGGGATGTTTTCAGGATAAAAAAATTAAATGGAATGGAGCTTAGCACAGGCAAAATCCTGGAGGAAGACCTGGTTCAATTTGCTTTCCACTAGACACAGATTAATTCACCTAACAGCAGGGCAATAACCTAAAACACAAGGCTAAATCTATACTGGTTGCTTAGCAAGAAGACAGTGAATGTTCCTGAGTGGCCGAGTTACAGTTTTGACTTAGGTCTTGCCGTAGATGTTCAAGAAGATCTGAAAATGGTTGTCTAGCAATGATCAAGGACCGATTTGACAGAGCTGTTAGAACTATGAAAATAATAAAATGTGCAAATGTTGCACAATCCAGGTGTGGAAAGCTCTTAGAGACGTACCCAGAAAGACTCACAGCTTTAAAATCACTGCCAAAGGTGCTTCTGCAAAGTATTGACTCTGGGGTGTGAATTTCTTTGTAAATTAGATATCTGTATTTCATTTTCAATACATTTGAAAACATGTTTTCAATGTCCTTATGTAGTGTTGTGTAGATTGGTGAACAAATATTAAACCAATTTTGAATTCAAGCTGTAACAACATTTTGAAAAGGTCAACAGGTATGAATACTTCCTGAAGGTACTGTTTGTCGGTCTGCTTACTCCTAGGGTGGTTGAGCAAGGCAGTGCCCTGCCCTCCAGTTGCCCTGACAGTATGCTAGATTTAGCGCCAGTGCTAATTGGGCATGAGTGAAGCGGACACGGTGATGTTTTTATCAACTCAAGTGGACCGCATGGAGTCATTATCCTCATTTTAAATTTTCTCCCTGGGTGCAGCAGCGAGGCAGTGCTGTGGCCAGAATATATGCTGACCCTGCAAACATGACCTTCCATTTCATATGAGATCTCTATACAGAGTCGTATCTGGCCAAGAAATCTGCAGGAAACTGCCTGTTATTTTATGTAATTTGGGATGGGTTTTCAGTCATTACTTCACTGTTCATCTTTGGCACATGCAAACACAGATCCTTTTTGCAAATGAATGGATATTGATTGAGAGGGGTTGCAGAGGCAATGGTTAGTTCTTACCTTAGCTGGGATTGCAGCTTCACTCCTTTGGTTACAAAGTCCTCCCAGGCTGGATAACTAGCCTGTAAAGAAAACGTATGGGGATTAGATGTTAAAAACAGTAGTAAATCATTAAATATATAGGACATAAACATTTCATGTCAGCGGCTACTAGACCATTCTATGATACTGCAATTGCTTAGATGATTTAACTCAATCAAGTTTGCCGTCATTTTTAATTGGATGTGAAGGATATTGCCTGTTACTGGGAAAAGGAGTGAGTCAGGGAGGCTTGACAAGTCAATAGGGCTTGTTCAAATCAAATTGTATTGGTCACACACATTTAGCAGAAGTTATTTCGCATGTAGCGAAATGCTTGTGTTCCTAGCTCTAATAGTGCAGTTATAATGCTAGTTTACTAAGGGGTTCTTCTGTATGTGAAATTAAATATAAGGCCGCGGCTGTCTGTCAAGTTCAAATATTACAGAGGCAAAAACATAGCACTGGCTACAGAACATGAGTAGAAATTAAAGCCTAAACATCACAGAGCCAACTAAAGGACCACTGCATGGTGCACAAAAAATAAGTCAAATTCTATAGAGATGATTCAATGTAAAAATAGAAACAGAGGTAGGCCTAGCCAAAACTTGGTCACCTGGTAATGGCTGACCCAAGCCGCTGTTGATAAAATGTGGGGTGGATAATGCCGCTTAGACAATAAGTCTCAAGCGTTTAGCCTCTTATCGGCCGAGCCAAGCTGTTCGCTCCCATTGCAAGCACGCACCTCGGCTGAATTAAATATATTAGACCACAGGAGATGAACCACCAGAGGCCAGTCAGTCACTTTTACCTTTGTCACATTTTAACCTAAATTTGGTTACATTTATTTAACTAGGCTAGTCAGTTAAGAGAAAAATTCTTATTTACAATGACGGCCTACCCCGGCCAAATTGTGTGCCGCCCTATGGGACTCCCAATCATGGCCGGTTGTGATACAGCGTGGAATCAAACCAGGGTCTGTAGTGACGCCTCTAGGACAGATGCAGTGCCTTAGACTGCTGTGCCACTCAGGAGCCCCACTACATTTCAACATTTCATAGAACTTGCTTTATATGGACATGGAGCTTCCATTACTAAACTCAACTTCTCCATTGGAAAAATACTAAAAATAGAATGACTACACTCTTGTTGCTCAGACAACGCCATGACTGTAGTCACCTGCTACAAATCTGACAACCCTAATCCTGCACTGTTCGAGTGACCATTGGAAAAGGGGCCAGCGAAGGCAGAGTGGGCAGTCACTGATGCAACCTGGCTCTGGATGAAGAGAAGTCCACCGTGCCGCTTGGGTCATGAACCAATGCTCACATGGATGTAACAGGTGGTGCTTGTTTTGTACCTTCCGTCTCCAAAGGGACTATTTGGTGTGTGACTATCCACTAACAATTAAGAATCAAATCAACCTTTGTCCTTGGCCGAGGGAGCGATTGATCCAGAAAGCTACTGGAAGTAGTCACTATGAAACAAGGACATTAACTACAGAACAAGCAATGTACGCAATGTACAAATGAAATAATTAATTTCTCCTTGAATTTTGACAGTAAATGCATTCACTGCGTGCCATTTGCTTTCCGTTGACCTGCTTCAACAAACCAATCCTTATGTAAGTTCACATACAGGGCCCAGTGAGTAAATGAGATGAGTCACATAATGAGCCTTTTGCTGCCCCAAGGCCAGTGAGAAAAAAATAAGCTTTTTCCCCTGTTGGCAACAGAGCAATACAGCTGTTATGCACTACAGTTTTAGGAAATGTGCTGACTCGCAGAGGTAATGTATTCTAGAGAGGAGGAAAATAAACTGATAGTGATCTCTATGGTGCGATTTCTGAGGAAACAACTAACATAACTCTAAACCGGTTTCTCAGCACAAACATTCTAGGAAATCCTTGTTTGCCTTTCAGGCTACAAAGAATTGGGTAAGGTTGGGAAGTACTCAGTTTTATTGGGGCCGTTCCAACAAGATATGACACCAAGCATCTCAGATTGATCTGAAATCATTTATATAGTTAGAAACATAACATTATCATTCCTGCAACATTTGTTGAAATATAAATTAGAGAAATTAAGCTAATTGATTGCATTCAAAATTGGCCATTTTAATTTCGTGTCAGATTTTGAGAATATACTTTACAGCGAAAGCAATCCAAGCGTTTGTGTAGACAAAACATTATGAACACCTAGCATCAAAGTAGCTTGGGATCTTTGATCATATTGATGATCTTCGGATGTTTTCACTCACGAGACTCCCAGTTACCCAAATGTTCCTTTTGTTCCATAAAGATTACTTTTATATCCAAAATACCTCCATTTGTTTGGCGCGTTATGTTCAGAAATCCACAGGCTCGAGCGGTCACGACATCGCAGACAAATTCCAAATAGCATCCGTAATGTCCACAGAAACATGTCAAACGTTTATAATCAATCCTCAGGTTGTTTTTAAAATATATAATCGATAATATATCAACTGGGACTGTCACTTTTTCAATAGGAGAGGGAGAGACGATGGCTGCCCCACTCTGTTGCGCAAGCAAAACTCTGCGAACATCCAGCTATCCACTGACGCAATATTATCTCTCACTCATTTTTCAAAATAAAAGCCTGAAACTGTGTCTAAAGACTGTTGACACCTTGAGGAAGAGATAGGAGAAGGAATCTGGTTGATATCCCTTTAAATGGAGCGAAGGCCAGCAATGGAACATTGAGCTTTCAAAATAGAATCCACTTCCTGGTTTGATTTTCCTCAGGTTTTTGCCTGCAATATCAGTTCTGTTATACTCACAGACAATATTTTGACCGTTTTGGAAACTTTAGAGTTTTCTATCCTAATCTGACAATTCTATGCATATTCTAGTTTCTGGGCCTGAGAAATAGGTAGTTTCAAATGGGTATGTTTCTCATAAAAAAAATCTAAACACACTGGACAGAGGAACTCTGCCAGAAGGCCAGCATCCCAAAGTCGCCTCTTCACTGTTGACATTGAGACTGGTGTTTTGCAGGTACTATTTAATGAAGCTGCCAGTTGAGGACTTGTGAGGTGTCTGTTTCTCAAACTAGACAGTCAAATGTACTTGTCCTCTTGCCCAGTTGTGCACCGGGGCCTCCCACTCATCTTTATATTCTGGTTAGGGCCAGTTTGTCCTGTTCTGTGAATGGAGTAGTACACAGCGTTGTACGAGATCTTCAGTTTCTTGGCAATTTCTCACATGGGATAGCCTTCATTTCTCAGAACAAGAATAGACTGACGAGTTTCAGAAAAGTTGTTTCTGGCCATTTTGAACCTGTAATCAAACCCACAAATGCTGATGCTCCAGATACCCAAGTAGTCTAAAAAAGGCAAGTTTAATTGCTTCTTTAACTTCTCTAGGACAGGGGGCAGCATTCGGAATGTTGGATGAAAAGCATGCCCAAATTCAACCGCCTGCTACTCATCCCCAGAAGTTAAGACCTGCCTATCATTCATTGGGAATCCAGAATTCTAAGGGACCTTCTTGCAGTTCCTAAGACTTCCACTGGATGTCACCAGTCTTTAAATCAGGACAACAGTTTAACTGTGCTAATATAATTGCAAAAGGGTTTTCGAATGATCAATTAGCCTTTTAAAATTATAAACTTGGATTAGCTAACCAATGGGACGTTGTGAGCACAGGAGTGATGGTTGCTGATAATGGGCTTCTGTACGCCTATGTAGATAATCCATTTAAAAAATAAATTAGCTAGTCATTTACAACATTAACAATGTCTACACTGTTTTTTCTGAACAATTTGATGTTATTTTAAAATAAAAAGTGATTTTCTTTCAAAGACAAGGACATTTCTAAGTGACCCCAAAGTTTTGAACGGTAGTGTAGTACTTGACATCTGATTTGGACCAAACCTTGAGAGAGATGTAGAATCCAAAGAAATGGTCAAAATCCACCCACAGTGCCCAACACAAACCCACCCCAACAACGATTATACAGTATCAGTTCTCTATGTCTGACTAGTATGGCGCTGCGGCTCAGAGTAGGACTATCCCTGATACATGAGTGGGTGGCTTTTGACCATTTCTTTGGATTCCTCATGTCTAACTCATTGTTATAAAAACTTGGTCCAAATCAGATGTTAAATATAGTACCTATGGGATATCATATGAATCCTATAGATGAAAACTTGCCAGTTTGGGTGCAATCAATTCGTTTAATTTCTCAGAGATCAAATTATATTTCAACAAAATAATTTTACAGGAACGCTAATATTATGTTTCTAACTACATAAATGAACAGAAACAGGTGGGTGTCAAAATCCTCATGCTTTTGAGGTGTAATGACCCACTGTTCAATCAATTGCCTTCACGATGACTAATTGTTTGCGGGTGCTGTTTGACAGGCACTGGTTGATTTATATTACTTCGATAGAAATACCACACACAGGAAATAGATTCACACGGCAGCCTGAATGCACTAGCAAAACCGTAAATGAACAGTGGAGATGCTCTGAAATGGCAACCTGAGGCCATTGCACCTGGCAAACCGCGATCTGGATCAAAGCGGCTGGACAGTGTGGGATGGGGAGTATAGCCTATAGCCTGCAGTTTTGTGCTCGTCTCTCACCTTTCAAACTGGTTTCAGCAGCAGAATTCAATAAAAATAAATCATTTTACAACTTCATGAAATTATGAAGGGGAAAATAGCTGTAGACTACTTGCAGGCTAGAAAACTGTGTGCATAGCGTCTAAGCACCACTTGTAGCCTACCAGTGCCAATGGTTTGTACCAAAGAGGTTGCTTTCCTGTGTCTGAAAAAAGCTTGAAGTGATCCACCCAGGAGAGCCCTCCCTGTTTCTTTCATGGTTCCACTTCCTTGATTATTTTTTTCTCCCTAGTGAGTAGAGCTCTTCTGAAGTTAGTCCCTTGAGTTTCTCTTTAAACTGCATGAAAGGCCTTTGTTTCGGAGTTGACTCCCGGAGAGAATCTCTATTACATTTTGCCGTTGCTATGGAAAGACGAAATGACTAACATACACCTTCTACACTCCTACTGACTAGTTCTTGCACCATCTCTCTGCCTCCAAAAACAGCATCAGGGTATGCCACTGGAACCTAACTGATCATTGATCCTGTTGAACAGTAAAGTAGCGGACTTTGCTCCATTCAAGCTGAAGCTCAGCTGTCCTTCATTCATGCCTAGAGATGTACCAACAGCGGAGCCAGCCTGCCTCCCGTGCTCCACTTATTGGATTAATAATTGATACAAAAAAGATCACGGTCCAGCTCCTCTCGACACTTACACTGCTACTAACAAGGGCCCTTGGGAGGCTAGGGGAGCCCGATAGCCCTGTAACAAGTCATACACCGAGGTTGAGCATACTTTTTGCACATCTCAAATACATTTTTCACACTGGATGGAGAATGATGCACTGTCCTTATAAAGATAGATGGAACCTAAAAGGGCACTTGTTGATTGAGAATACCTGTGGATCACACAGTTAAGGTGGGTGCGTTCGGATACTACAACACCACAGTTTCCCACAGGGCTGTTCAGAGGTTGATGGGCTGTTAAATTTCAGTGATCCGTAGTACTGCATGGGTCCTGAGCAAACACCGGAGACCTGAAAGCCACCCTCACCATCCTCCACATGCAAATTTCCTCTATCACCAGGGCAAGGCCCCCAGGATGGCCGCTCCCCAATTCAAAGCTTGGATAAGGACACACTCAACATTTGTCAAAGTGAAAGCACTGTGTTTCCTCTGCCCACAAATGACATGGAACCCCTTCAATTCCGGGATCTCCGCCATAGGGAAAGTCTGAGGATGGGTGTGGATGGATAACAGTTGAGTAGCATGTCAACACGCTGACTTAAACTTCTTTCATCAGATAAGAGAGGGCGCATCAGATAGCAACAAGCTTTGACAGTGGTGGCACAAAGCCTATTACCAGGAAACTATGACTCAAGCTTTAGTCATCCTCCTGAAGTTCTCACTGTTCAGTATAGCATTTCTCTTTATGTTGAGAAGACCAGCTTTGAGTGTAGACGGCACAAGTAGGCTGCTGTAACATAAAAAATGAGGGGTTCAACAAGGGTTCTTCTAAGCTCCTCAAAGTTCTTTGAAGAACCTTAAGGTTATTGGCACTGAAATGGTTCCTCCAAGAACCCGAAAGGTGGTGGGGGTTCTTGCAGGAACTGCCAAACTGAAACATTTGGATTTGAAAGGACAGCAGGTCCAGGCACTTACCTTAAAAATTGAGATCTTCAAATTTTTCAGTTAAGGTTTGTCCCTCGAATTAACTAAATGTATGTTTTTTTATAATGATGCCATCTATATTATCATATTTGCGCAAATCTTTCTAAAACAGGCTGACACAATGACACAAGCTGTATTGGGTGCAGATTACTGAACTGATCACTTTTATGTCTGCAGGTATACAGACGAGGCATACACAAGGTATGTAAATTTGTATTGGTATGTTACGCAGATCACATTTACCATCCTCCTCCCTTACCTCTTCAAAACAGTTTCTCATTAACATTTACCACAAAATACAAGGTATGAATATTTACGTGTGCATGTTGTCTAATCTGTATAATTAAACATTTGATTCAGACTCAACCCTCCCTACACCTCCAATCAATATAAGAGGAAACCTGTTCAATCACAAAGCACTGCAAAATCATTCAGGCTATGGATATGGAGAATATCAACACGCTAGAGGATATACCCATTGGACTTGGGACTCCGCTGGGAGTTAAAATCCAAATGAAGTTTTTATTCTGCGTTGCCACTAAAATCAAAATAAACAATGACAACTAAAATAGTGTTATTGTTATGCATATCATTATCAACACCTACAATAATAAATAGGGGGGGTAGTTAACACCAAAAGGTTCTTGATAAAGGTTTGAGGGTCCATTAAAAGGGGTTATTTGAAGAACCCTTTTTTTAAAGTTATTCCAAGGACTTAGGGTTTCCTCCACAGTTTCAATTTGAAGAACCCCTAAAGGATACTCCAGGAACATTTTCATTTTTGAGTGTATAACATCTTGATGTACAGTGCCTTGCTAAAGTATTCGACCCCCTTGAACTTTGCGACCTTTTGCCACATTTCAGGCTTCAAACAAAGATAGAAAACTATTTTTTTGTGAAGAATCAACAACAAGTGGGACACAATCATGAAGTGGAACGACATTTATTGGATATTTCAAACTTTTTTAACAAATCAAAAACTGAAAAATTGGGCGTGCAAAATTATTCAGCCCCTTTACTTTCAGTGCAGCAAACTCTCTCCAGAAGTTCAGTGAGGATCTCTGAATGATCCAATGTTGACCTAAATGACTAATGATGATAAATACAACCCACCTGTGTGTAATCAAGTCTCCGTATAAATGCACCTGCACTGTGATAGTCTCAGAGGTCCGTTAAAAGCGCAGAGAGCATCATGAAGAACAAGGAACACACTAGGCAGGTCCGAGATACTGTTGTGAAGAAGTTTAAAGCCGGATTTGGATACAAAAAGATTTCCCAAGCTTTAAACATCCCAGGGAGCACTGTGCAAGCGATACTATTGAAATGGAAGGAGTATCAGACCACTGCAAATCTACCAAGACCTGGCCGTCCCTCTAAACTTTCAGCTCATACAAGGAGAAGACTGATCAGAGATGCAGCCAAGAGGCCCATGATCACTCTGGATGAACTGCAGAGATCTACAGCTGAGGTGGGAGACTCTGTCCATAGGACAACAATCAGTCGTATATTGCACAAATCTGGCCTTTATGGAAGAGTGGCAAGAAGAAAGCCATTTCTTAAAGATATCCATAAAAAGTGTTGTTTAAAGCTTGCCACAAGCCACCTGGGAGACACACCAAACATGTGGAAGAAGGTGCTCTGGTCAGATGAAACCAAAATTGAACTTTTTGGCAACAATGCAAAACGTTATGTTTGGCGTAAAAGCAACACAGCTGAACACACCAGCCCCACTGTCAAACATGGTGGTGGCAGCATCATGGTTTGGGCCTGCTTTTCTTCAGCAGGGACAGAGAAGATGGTTAAAATTTATGGGAATATGGATGGAGCCAAATACAGGACCATTCTGGAAGAAAACCTGATGGAGTCTGCAAAAGACCTGAGACTGGGACGGAGAGTTGTCTTCCAACAAGACAATGATCCAAAACATGAAGTAAAATCTACAATGGAATGGTTCAAAAATAAACATATCCAGGTGTTAGAAGGCCAAGTCAAAGTCCAGACCTGAATCCAATCGAGAATCTGTGGAAAGAACTGAAAACTGCTGTTCACAAATGCTCTCCATCCAACCTCACTGAGCTCGAGCTGTTTTGCAAGGAGGAATGGGAAAAAATTTCAGTCTCTCGATGTGCAAAACTGATAGACATACCCCAAGCGACTTACAGCTGTAATCGCTGCAAAAGGTGGCGCTACAAAGTATTAACATAAGGGGGCTGAATAATTTTGCACGCCCAATTTTTCAGTTTTTGATTTGTTAAAAAAGTTTGAAATATCCAATAAATGTCGTTCCACTTCATGATTGTGTCCCACTTGTTGTTGATTCTTCACAAAAAAATAGTTTTATATCTTTGTTTGAAGCCTGAAATGTGGCAAAAGGTCGCAAAGTTCAAGGGGGCCAAATGCTTTCGCAAGGCACTGTATTAACCAATAGAATAGTACTGGCATGTTTACAGGTTGGGACCCAACAACTAGATTAAAATCAGCCAGCAACATCTTCCTCAATATATAGTCAGCATAGGATCATGTTAATGATTGAAGAAAATGCACATTAGGTGTCCAAATGTTAATTCATTGTGCTACAGTTAAACCAGCAAATCAGTGTGTTCTAAAGACAAAACAATTGGCTTGTTAAATTAATTCCCCCCTAGTGTGATACTAAAATGAAGTGATCCAACTCAGTTGCACCTGCAAAGAAAGCAACTTGCTCGGTTACAATCACAATACATAGACCAGGTCGGTGCTCTAGACTGGAGATTTCAGGAGCTGTTATGGCCAGAACATGCGAATTGTAGGACAGGGTAAGCCGACAGGCTTTGCCCTAAGGCACGGTTCTCAGTGGCCCTTTGCCCAGTGTACAAGGCTACTGAGGCCCAGTGAACCAGCAGAGGTTGCTTCTTAATTTAAGGATTCGCCCCATTTATTTTTCAATTTTTGTCTAAAATGACATACCCAAATCTAACTGCCTGTAGCTCAGGACCTCAACCAAGTATATCCATATTCCTTATACCATTTTAAAGGAAACACTGAAGTTTGGGGAAATGTGAAATTAAACGCAGGAGAATAACCCATATCTGGTTAAAGATAATACAAAGAGAAAAAAAAACATGCGTATTTGTGTTCCATCTTTGAAATGCAAGAGAAAGGCCAAAATGTAATATTCCAGTTTAGGAGCAATTTAGATTTTGGCCACTACAGCAATGTGCAAAGTTTTAGACTAATTCAATAAACCATTGCATTTCTGTTCAAAATGTTGTATCAAGACTGCCCAAATGTACCCACTTGGTTTATTAATACATTTAAGTTCATAAATGTGCACTCTTCTCAAACAATAGCATGGTATTCTTTTACTGGCATAGCTACTGTAAATTGGACAGTGCAGTTAAATTAACAAGAATTTAAGCTTTCTGCCCATATCAGACATGTCCATGTCCTGGGTAACGTTATTTTTATTTACAACTTCATGCTAATCACATTAGCCTACGTTAGCGCAACCATCCTGTGGTGTAGGGGCGGAGAAACTGATCCCGTAGATGTTATCAAGATGGTGATAAAGACAAACATCAGCTCCCACATGAATCAAATCAAAGTTTGTCACGTGCTTACTTATTGTTCACCTTTTTTACACTAAGTAAGTAAAGAAATAAAAACTGTAAAAAGACAGTGAAAAATTAACAGTAGCAAGGCTACACACTGGTTAGTCGGGCTGATTGAGGTAGTATGTACATTTGGTTAAAGTGACTATGCATATATGATAAACTAAATGATTATCTGCAAATTCCACTATATTGCCTAATCCTTATTGTGGCTAGCTTCACAACACATAACCCGGTCCGGTCAAACCTCACTAGCCAAATGAAGCTAGCTGGCTGCTTATAACTTTAGCTTTGGGCAACAGGGTTAAGTTGCTGACTAGCTATTTATTTTTTATGAACTGAAGTTCAATAGGTGAACAAGTGGCAACCTAGCTAATACTTACAAGGATTCCTAAATAATTGCTAAGAATAATGAAGATGACAAAAGGTTCTACTGGTCATTGTTTTCAGGCTGGCTGTATTGGTGCATGCTAGGTCCCAAGCTAAAGCTAGCTACCCCAGAAGTTGCGGTTGAACAAATTATGCTTTATTACGAATGCGGTATTGTAAACACATCGTTCGTGGCCAGTGTTTGCAGACTTTTTTGTACAGCTTTGACAGTGCTACTTTATTTTTTGACACAAAGACCCAAACGGCGTTCCATAGTATGTATGTTGTGAAGCTAAAAAGCAGGGACGCTATTACTGTGTAATTGCAGTAGGGCAACAACTGAAAAATAGCGCACTTGGTAGTGTGTAACGGTGCTCGACCAGTCGGCAAAATCAAACATCACCCACGAGAGAGAACGGTTGAATGTCAAGGGCAATGAATTCCATTATCTTGGCTTTAATGGATTTAGACAGATGTCTCGCGGTAAATGTTCTTACTCGATCAAATGACTGCTCGATCCACACAGCAGCCATGTGGGCTAAGTTAGGAATGCTGTGTTGCACGTGTAGCGCAACACTTTACAAGGTGTCATTACACCATATAGGTATGCACATTAGCTTTGACGTCGGCGTTAAACTAGACCAACGTCGGCCAATACACGTTGGCATTTTTAGCTAATATCGGACGATACGTTCACCGACAAATTGTGCATCCCTACTTTATATGGATCATTTATAACACCAGGCACACTTAACAGTTGGACTATTGATTATAGACCTAATTCAGTTGGGTTTTTTATATTCTTAGACAATTATGGCAAGAGCTACATCCTCTCGACGCTGCTGCCTCAGACGCATTGTTCTCAACAGCAAAAACTTTGCTTAAATGCACATAACGACATATTGGGGAAGGGGCCAATTCAATTCAACTGACGATTGTCTGCGGTTCTGAAACGGAGACCGCTTTCCAATGCGGGAGAATATATATATATATTTTTTTAATTACTAAAATGTTTACAAAATGTATGTCACATGCGCCGAATACAAAAGGTGTAGTAGACCTAAAAGTGAAATGCTTACTTACAAGCCCTTAAACAAAAATTAAGTTAAGAAAAATAAGTGTTGAAGTACAGTTGAAGTCAGAAGTTTACATTCCCTTATGGAGTCATTCAAACTTGTTTTTTAACCACTAAAAATGTCGTTAACAAACTATAGTTTCACCAAGTCAGTTAGGACATCTACTTTGAGCGTTTCCAATTATTGTTTACAGACAGATTTCACTTATAATTCACTGTATCACAATTCCAGTGGGTCAGAAGTATTCATACACTAAAGTTGACTGTGCCTTTAAACAGCTTGGAAAACTCCAGAAAAATATGTCATGGCTTTAGAAGCTTCTGATAGGCTACTTGACATCAATTGAGTCAATTGGAGTTGTACCTGTGGATGTATTTCAAGGCCTACCTTCAAACTCAGTGCCTCGTTGCTTGATATCATGGGAAAATCAAAAGAAATCAGCCAAGACCGCAAAAACAATTGTAGACCTTCACAAGTCTGGTTCATCCTTGGGAGCAATTTCCAAATGCCTGAAGGTCCCAAGTTCATCTGTACAAACAATAGTACGCAAGTATAAACACCAAGGGACCAAGTAGCTGTCATATCGATCAGGAAGGAGACGCATTCTGTCTCCTAGAGATGAATGTACTTTGGAGTGGAAAGTGCAAATCAATCCCAGAACAGCAAAGGACCTTGTGAGGATGCTGGAGGAAAGACGTTCAAAAGTATCTATATCCACAGTAAAACAGGTCCTATATTGACATAACCTGAAAGGCCGCGCAGCAAGGAAGATGCCACTGCTCCAAAACCAGACTACGGTTTGGGACTGCACATGGGGACAAAGATCATACTTTTTGGAGAAATGTCCTCTGGTCTGATGAATCAAAAATAAACTGTTTGGCCATAATGACTAGAGGTCGACCGATTAATCGGAATGGCCGATTCATTAGGGACGATTTCAAGTTCAGGGCAGAACGACAGATTTTCACCTCGTCAGCTCGGGGGATCCAATCTTGCAACCTTACAGTTAACTAGTCAAATGCAATAACGACCTGCCTCTCTCGTTTCACTCCACAAAGAGACTGCCTGTTATGCAAATGCAGTAAGCCAAGGTAAGTTGCTAGCTAGCATTAAACTTATCTTGTAAAAAACAATCATAATCACTAGTTAACTACACATGGTTGATGATATTACTAGATATTATCTAGCGTGTCCTGTGTTGCATATAATCTGACTGAGCATACAAGCATACAAGTATCGGACTGAGCGGTGGTAGGCAGAAACAGGTGCGTAAACATTCATTCAAACAGCACTTTAGAGAGTTCTGCAAGCAGCTCTTCGTTGTGCGTCAAACATTGCGCTGTTTATGACTTCAAGCCTTTCAACCCCCGAGATGAGGCTGGTGTAACCGAAGTGAAATGGCTAGCTAGTTAGCGCGCACCAACTAGAGGGACGGGAGCGATATTGTTACACTGGCAATACTAAAGTGCCTATTAGGACATCTAATAGTCAAAGGTTAATGAAATACAAACGGTATAGAGGGAAATAGTCCTATAATTCCTATAATAACTACAACCTAAAACTTCTTACCTGGGAATATTTAAGACATGTTAAAAGGAACCACCAGCATTGATATGTTCTCATGTTCTGAGCAAGGAACTGAAACATTAGCTTTCTTACATAGCACATATTGCACTTTTATTTTCTTCTCCAACACTTTGTTTTTGCATTATTTAAACCAAATTGAACATGTTTCATTATTTACTTCAGGCTAAATTGATTTTATTGATATTGATATGAAGTTAAAATAAGTGTTCATTCAGTATTGTTGTAATTGTTATTTTTACAAATAAATAATATATATATATATTTTTTTTTAAATCGACTGATTAACTGGTATTGGCTTTTTTGTTCCTCCAATAAACCGGTATCGGCGTTGAAAAAACATAATCGGTCGACCTCTAGTAATGACCATTGTTATGTTAGGAGGAAAAAGGGGGAGACTTGCAAGCCGAAGAACACCATCCCAACTGTGAAGCACGGGGGTGGCAGCATCATGTTGTGGGGGTGCTTTGCTGCAGGAGGGACTGGTGCACTTCACAAGATAGATGGCAACTTGAGGCAGGAAAATTATGTGGATATATTGAAGCAACATCTCAAGACATCAGTCAGGAAGTTAACCTCTTCATCCTACCCCCTCCTTTTTCGAACATTCTGTTAAAAATCGCGCAACATTTCAGCGTCCTGCTACTCATGCCAGGAATATAGTATATGCATATGATTAGTATGTGTGGATAGAAAACACTGAAGTTTCTAAAACTGGTTAAATCACGGCTGTGACTATAACAGAGCGTGTGTTTCATCGAAAAGCGCAAGAAAAACTGGTCACTGAAAGCTGAAAAAAAGTATCCATGCGCCCCTTTCATGGATTGTTTAAAGGAAACCAAATTTAATATGGACACGGATGCAATTCCTACAGCTTCCACACGATGTCGCTAAAAACGTCATTTTCATTGACAAAAATCCTTTGAGACATTACCAATAGATCCGTCATTCCATCCAGCCTACCTCAATCGATTTTGGAAGATTGAAAAATGGACATTGTTTTCTTGAGTAGCTGCTATTGAATACAGATCGCCCAGTGATCAATTTGATCGCTTATTAACGTTTACAAATACCTAAAGTTGGGTTACAAAAGTAGGTTGAAGTGTTTTGTCAAAGAATATAGGCAACTTATATCATTTTTAAAAATGACGTTGCGTGTTGGAAGAGAGCTTTTTTCGTGAAGCAGACAGGCTATACAAATGGATATTTTGGGCATTCATGGACGGATTTAAATCGGGAAAAAGACCAATTTGTGATGTTTATGGGACATATAGGAGTGCCAACAAAGAATATCAAAGGTAATGAATATTTTATATTTTATTTCTGCGTTTTTGTGTAGCGCCGGCTACGCTAATTCTTTGCCTTCAGGCATTTTGGGGTGTTGCATGCTATCAGATAATAGCTTCTCATGCTTTCGCCGAAAAGCATTTTAAAAATCTGACTTGTTGGCTAGATTCACAACGAGTGTAGCTTTAATTCAATACCCTGCATGTGTATTTTAATGAACGTTTGAGTTTTAACGAGTACATTTAGCATTTAGCGTAGCGCATTTGCATTTCCAGGTGCCTACTTGAGACGTCTGCGTCTCAAGTAGGATCAAGAAGTTAAAGCTTGGTCGCAAATGGGTCTTCCAAATGGACAATGACCCCAAGCATACTTCCAAAGTTGTGGCAAAATGGCTTAAGGACAACAATGTCATGGTATGGAGTGGCCATCAAAGCCCTGACCTCAATCATATAGAAGATGTGTGGGCAGAACTGAAAAAGCGTGTTCGCGCAAGGAGGCCTACAAACCTGACTCAGTTACACCAGCTCTGTCAGGAGGAATGGGCCAAAATACACAACTTTATGTGGGAAGCTTGTGGAAGCTACCTGAAACGCTTGACCCAAGTTAAATAATTTAAAGGCAATGCTACCAAATACGAATTGAGTGTATGTGAACTTCTGACCTTCTGGGAATGTGACAAAATAAATAAAAGCTGAAATAAATCACTCACTATTATTCTGACATTTCACATTCTTAAAATAAAAGTGGTGATCCTAACTGACCTAAAACTGGGATTAAATGTCAGGAATTGTGAACGACTGAGTTTAAGTGTATTTGGCTAAGGTGTATGTAAACTTCCGACTTCAACTGTATTTACTAAAATAAGCTGAAGTAAAATAACTTAAATAACTTAAGCCTGCTACAACAGTAGCAAGGCTATATACAGAGGGTACCGGTACAGAGTCAATGTGTGGGGGCACAGGTTAGTCGAGGCAAAATGTACATGTAGGCAGAGGTAATGCATAGATAAACTGAGTAGCAGTAGCGTAAAAATAGGGGGGGGGGTTCAAGGTGCCAAATAGTCCAGGTAGCCACTTGATTAGCGTATGTCATAAATTTAATTTTATCAGTGTTCCACCATTATTCTTAAATAAAATAACCATATACAATTTCATACCGGTGTCTTGTGCAACATGAAAGTCAATTTGCGACTGAACGACTAAAGAAATCTCATAATCACGACTTAAGCAGGAGCACCTTCAGCATGCAATACATGAGCAAACAAGTTCGAATCCCAGAGCTGACACGGTACAAATCTGACGTTCTGCCCCTGAACATGGCCGTTAACCCACTGTTCTTGGCCGTCATTGAAAATAAGAATTTGTTCTCAACTGACTTGCCTAGTTAAATAAAGGTAAAATACATTTTTTTTTAAATTACACAATGGTTGCATTATTTACGCATGACAGATTTGGGGGGGGTGAAACACTCAAGGAATGTGCCTACCTTGGTAAAAGTAGTGTTGCAGCCTCACGTCATTTCCAATATCGACGAGCCAGATATCAATAAGCATTCACGCCCGAGGTTATTCCCAATCAGTGTAGGCAATGGAGAGGTTAGGCATTGTAAGGGATACAGCATTTCTGTAAGGCCCCAACAGAGACCATAGACTAAATCAATGGTTGTGAGAAATAGCCTAATAGCGGTTTCCTGATTGATCCTCAAGCTGCCCTTCCCTGGACATTCCACATACACATTTGTAGGCCTAGGCTAGATCTAATGAACTTCAAGCCAGGGTACGAAGGAATGATGTGTAATTCCTCACAAAATTACAACAAAGGACCGATATTTTTTGGACTGTCATGAAATTGAATCCATAGAATGGGACTTGAGGAAGGATTGTTCACAGATACAAATGTCAAATATATTTGATTATATCTGCATTTTGGCCAGTTGAAGTTGGAAGTTTATACACCTCAGACAAATATATTTCAACTCAGTTTTTCACAATTCCTGACATTTAATCCTAGTAACAATTCCCTGTCTTAGGATCATCACTTATTTAAGAATGTGAAATGTCAGAATAATAGTGAGAGATTTATTTCAGCTTTTATTTATTTCATCACATTCCCAGTGGGTCAGAAGTTTACATGCACTCAATTAGCATTTGGTAGCATTGCCTTTAAATTGTTTGACTTCATTAGGGTAGGGGAAACTATTTTCAACTCCGGATGAAAAGCGTGCCCAAAGTAAAATGCCGGTTACTCAGGCCCAGAAGATAGGATATGCATATAATTGGTAGATTTGGATAGAAAACACTGAAGTTTCTAAAACTGTTAAAATAATGTCTGAGTATAACAGAACTGATATGGCAGGCAAAAACCTGAGAAAATTCCATTGACTTAGGACTCAAATTACACTTCATATGGCTTCCACTAGATGTCAACAGTCTGTAGAAATAGTTTCAGGCTTGTATTCTGAAAAATGAGGGAGTAAGACCACTCTGAATGAGTGGACATTACAGGTTTACATGCGCACGACCGAGAGCGCGCCTTTCTTGTTTTCCTTAAAAATTGACGAAGCTTTTGTCCGGTTGAAATATTGATTATTATTACTAAAAACAACCTGATTGATTGTAAACATCGTTTGAAATGTTTCTACGAACTTTACTGATACTTTTCGGATTTTGTCTGTCTGTTGTGACTGCCTTTGAGCCTGTGGATTACTGAACAAAACAGAGGTTTTTGGATATAAAGAGGGACTTCAACGAACAAAACAAACATTTATTGAGTAAATGTGAGTCTTGTGAGTGCAACCATATGAAGATCAAAGGTAAGTAATTAATTCTCTATTTCTGACTTGTGTAAGTAACTCCTCTACTTGGCTGGTAACGGTTTGTAATGATTTGTCTGCTGGGCGCTGTTCTCAGATAATCGCATGGTATGCTTTCGCCGTAAAGCCTTTTTGAAATCTGACACCGTGGTTGGATTAAGAACAAGTTCATCTTTAAACAGATGTATAACATTTGTATGTGCTAAGAATTTTTATGAGTATTTTGTTTTTTGAATTTGGCGCTCTGTAATTTCACTGGATGTTAGCCAGGTGGGACGCTACTGTCCCACACCCCCTAGAGAGGTTAACTTGGGTCAAAAGTTTCAGGTAAGCCTTCTACAAGCTTCCCACATAATGTTGGGCGCATTTTAGTCCATTCCTCCTGACAGAGCTGGTGTAACTGAGTCAGGTTTGTAGGCCTCCTTGCGCGAACACGCTTTTTCAGTTCTGCCCACACATCTTCTATATGATTGAGGTCAGGGCTTTGATGGCCACTCCATACCATGACATTGTTGTCCTTAAGCCATTTTGCCACAACTTCGGAAGTATGCTTGGAATCAGTCCATTTGGAAGACACATTTGCAACCAAGCTTTAACTTGGCTGACTGATGTCTTGAGATGTTGCTTTAATATATCCAGATAATTGTCCTGCCTCATGATGCCATCTATTTTGTGAAGTGCACCAGTCCCTCCTGCAGCAAAGCACCCCCACAACATGATGCTGCCACCCCTGTGCTTCACATTTGGGATTGTGTTCTTCGGCTTGCAAGCCTCCCCCTTTCTCCTCCAAACATAAGGTTGGTCATTATGGCCAAACTGTTCTATTTTTGTTTCATCAGACCAGAGGACATTACTCCAAAAAGTATGATCTTTGTCCCCATGTTCAGTTGCAAATTGTAGTCTGGCTTTTTTTTAATGGAAGTTTTGGAGCAGTGGCTCTTCTTTGCTGAGTGGCCTTTCAGGTTGTCGATATAGGACTCGTTTTACTGTGGATATAGATACTTTTGAACCGGTTTGCCCCAGCATCTTCACAAGGTCCTTTGCTGTTGTTCATTCATCTCTAGAAGACAGAACGCATCTCCTTCCTGAGTGGTATGACAGCTGCGTGGCCCCATGGTGTTTATACTTACGTACTTTTGTTTGTACAGATGAACGTGGTACCTACAGGCGTTTGGAAATTGCTCCCAAGGATGAACCAGACTTGGGGAGGTCTATAATTTTTTTCTGAGGTCTTGGCTGATTTCTTTAGATTTTTTTCCATGATGTCAAGCAAAGAGGCACTGAGTTTGAAGGCAAGCCTTGAAATACATCCACAGGTACACCTCCAACTGATTCAAATTATGTCAATTAGCCTATCAGAAGCTTCTAAAGTCATGACATTGTTTTCTGGAACTTTCCAAGCTGTTTAAAGGCACAGTCAACTTAGTGTATGTCCACTTCTGACCCACTGGAATTGTGATACAGTGAATAATAAGTTAAATAATCTGTCTGTAAACAATCTACATTGTAGAATAATAGTTAAAAATAAAGAAAACCCTGGAATGAGTAGGTGTCCAAACTTTTGCCTGGAACTGTATGTGGGGTGGGAGTACGTTGAACAGTACAAAACAGCACAGCAGAGGTTGACAGTGAAAATGTATTCCTGACCCGTCTTAAAAAGTTTTCCCGTTACTGTCCTGATCCCGCAGTCCTCCCAAAAAATAAAACCATTCCAGTTCCGTGCTCATTTTTACACACCAAAAATCAGAAACAACTTTATCCGTTAGTTGCTCGTCCGTCTGTTCTTGCTCTGCGGCAGCAAATGCATTAGTGGAACCCCCCCCCCCCCCAAAAGAAAACATAAGTATTGCTTGTTCCTTTGGACAGTCGATCCTGTCGTCTCGAATTCGCGTCTAGAACTTCACTCCTATTCCTACACGAATCACACAGGAGTCCTGGTCCCATGTCAACCTCAAGATTTGAGTACAGTAAATTATACTGTACCTACTTTACTGGTGAATACTCTACTGAACTCTGCTGCACTGTTCTGGTCCTAGTTTCCCAAAGCCTCTTTAGTGTTAAGATCATCGTTACAACCTTCTCACGATGCATCTTTAGTAGCCGAGCTGTTTCCCAGAGCTTTCATTAATAATGTGGCTCTTAAACACTTCTAGCAGCCAAAGAACATCGTCATAAGTTTATTTTGCCCTTCCGCATCACTTTTTATGGAGCCCCTTAGGGGTCATGGTGGGGGGACAGCCAAGTTAATCCATTCAGTTGTCACATAACGCCACAGAGGTCTCAAGTTTTGAATGAACGTGCAATTGGCATGTCGAATGCAGGAATGTCCCCCAGAGCTGTTTGCCAGAGAATGTAATGTTCATTTATCTACCAGAAGCCGCTTGCCAATGCCATTTTAGAGAATTTGGCAGTACATCAACCAGCCCCACAACCACAGACCATGTGTATGTCAGTTTGGTCATGTCAACTTATCACAGAGCGCCCCATGATAGTGGTGGGGATTGGGTATAGGCAGGCATAAGTTAGTGGCAATGAACAAAAGCATTTATTCGATGGCAATTTGAAGGAACAGAGAAATCGTGACGAGATCCTGAGGCCCATTGTCATGCCATTCATCCTCTACCATCAGTTCATATTTCAGCATGATAATGCACAGCCAAGTCGGAAGAAGATGTACACAATTCCTGGAATCTGAAAATGTCCCAGTTCCTCCATGGCCTGCATACTCACTACACAGGTCACCCATTGAGCATGTTTGGTATGCTCTGGATTGACATGTAGGACAGAGTGTACCTAACAATGTCCAGCAACTTCGCATAGCCATTGAAGAGGAGTGGGACAACATTCCACAAGCCAATCAACCCTATGCGAAGGAGATGTGTCGCACTGCATGAGGCAATTGGTGGTCACACCAGACAATGACTGGTTTTCTGATCCACGGCCCTACCTTAAGGTAGTCATGTGAAACTCTTTTTTTTTATTTAACCAGGTAGGCCAGTTGAGAACAAGTTCTAATTTACAACTGCAACCTGGCCAAGATAAAGCAAAGCAGTGCGACAAACACAGAGTTACACAAGGGATAAACAAACATACAGTCAATAACAATAGAAAAAAATCTATACAGTGTGTGCAAATGTGGTAAGAGTAGGGAGGTAAGGCAATAAATAGGCCATAGTGGCAAAATAATTACAATTTAGCAATTGAACACCGGATTGATAGATGTGCAGAAGATTAATGTGCAAGTATAGATACTGGGATGTAAAGGAGCAAAAATAAATAACAATATGGGGATGAGGTAGTTGGGTGGGCTATTTACAAATGGGCTAAGTGCAGGTGCAATGATCAGTAAGCTGCTCTGACAGCTGCTCTGACAGCTGATGCTTGAAGTTAAGCCGATTCTAGATTTAATTTTGGATTGGAGATGTTTGATGTGGGTCTGGAAGGAGAGTTTACAGTCTAACCAGACACCTAGGTATTTGTAGTTGTCCATGTATTCTAAATCAGAACCGTCCAGAGTAGTGATGCTGGATGGGCGGGCAGGTGCGGGCAGCGATCGGTTGACGAGCATGCATTTAGATTTACTTGCATTGAAGAGCAGTTGGAGGCCACAGAAGGAGAGTTGTATGGCATTGAAGCTCGCCTGGAGGTTTTTAACAGTGTCCAAAAAAGGGCCAGAAGTATACAGAATGGTGTCGTCTGCGTAGAGGTGGATCAGAGAATCACCAGCAGCAAGAGCGACATCATTGATGTATACAGAGAAAAGAGTCGGCCCGAGAATTGAACCCTGTGGCACCCCCATAAAGACTGCCAGAGCCGGACAACAGGCCCTCCGATTTGACACACTGAACTCTGAGAAGTAGTTGGTGAACCAGGCGAGGCAGTCATTTGAGAAACCAAGGCTGTTGAGTCTGCCGATAAGAATGCGGTGATTGACACGAGTCGAAAGCCTTGGCCAGGTCGATGCACAGTACTGTCTTTTATCGATGGTGGTTATGATATTGTTTAGGACCTTGAGCGTGGCTGGGGTGCACCCATGACCAGCTCGCAAACCAGATTGCATAGCGCAGAAGGTACGGTGCGATTAGAAATGGTCAGTGATCTGTTTATTAACTTGGCTTTCGAAGACTTTAGAAAGGCAAGGCAGGATAGATATAGGTCTGTAACAGTTTGGGTCTAGAGTGTCTCCCCCTTTGAAGAAGGGGATGACCGCGGCAGCTTTCCAATCTTTAGGGATCTCAGACGATATGAAAGAGGTTGAACAGGCAAGTAATAGGGGTTGCAACAATTGCGATGGATCATTTTACAAAGAGAGGGTCCAGATTGTCTAGCCTAGCTGATTTGAGGTGGTCCAGATTTTGCAGCTCTTTCAGAACATTAGGATTTGGGTGAAAGAGAAGCATGGGGGTGCTTCGGCAATTGCTGTGGGGGGTGCAGAGCTGTTGGCCGGGGTAGAGGTAGCCAGGTGGAAATCATGTCCAGCCGTAGAAAATTGCTTATTGAAATTCTCAATTATCATGGATTTATCGGTGGTGACAGTGTTTCCTAGCCTCAGTGCAGTGGGCAGCTGGGAGGAGGTGCTCTTATTCTCCATGGACTTTAAGTGTTGGCATTGAGCAAACAGTATAATTTTTTTTTTTTTACCTTTATTTAACTAGGCAAGTCAGTTAAGAACAAATTCTTATTTTCAATGACGGCCTAGGAACTGCCTGTTCAGATGGGGACGCTGTGGGGCAAAAAGGCCTAGGCCCAACCTGAAATAGCCTACTCAATTTACCTCCAATTTATCCCTTTAATAAAAAAAGGACATTGGTTGCAATCATAGTATCATGCCCAAGGGTTGGTCTATAAATTTCATCCAAGGATATAGGCCTAGCTGCTTGTAAGTAAATTAAATATGAATATGTTGGGAATATATGGCCATATGGTGGGGATGCCATGCTGGTAATTTGCTGGGTGCTGCTGCCACATGCAACTCACACCCTGCCAATGTCAGCTGCCAATCAGGATAACAGTCACTGACATTGGGTGACTTCATGGCCTTAATGTCCTTAATTTATGACCAAAGAAAAAGACATCTCCCCTTTATACACTCTACTGATATTTCAGGAAAAGTTAGGTCTACTGTAACCCCCTCCCCGATAGTGTTGTTCACAGACAAGAGTGGCCTTATGCATTTTACAATGACCAATTTCCTGCTCACCTGTGCACAATGGTATGGAAACATTTCAGAAGTGAGTGAGTGCTATTGGTGTTCAGTCACACATAGATTCAACAAATACATGAGATTATATAATTCAGCTTGCTAACGTTCACTAGTTAGTAGATCTGACCAGGGGCTACAGGTAAAATGGATGGCCCTGTTTGATATACTCCAGCTTGGGTTAGCTAGCCAGCTAACATCAAAGCAAGTAGAGTTGGTCTACCAGCAAGTTGGCTAACATTAGTTAGCCTGTTGCATTTGTTTTAGCTTGGTAAAATTTGTTTTACATTGGATATTCAGTTATCCCATCAATAACTACTGAACCAAGCATGCCATGGCTATGAAAACGTATTTTCAGAATCAGGGGTGGATGGAGAACAATCCACGCCTTCTAACTTTTTTTATTATTGTGCCCCCCCCCCCAAACAAAACAAAAAAAAATG
The DNA here is from genome assembly GCF_057628025.1 of Oncorhynchus mykiss. NCBI lineage: Eukaryota > Metazoa > Chordata > Actinopteri > Salmoniformes > Salmonidae > Oncorhynchus > Oncorhynchus mykiss. Next base: position 23,278,085 of record NC_143038.1, read on the forward strand.
TACATACTGCAGTTTAAACCAATGCGTGACATGACTATGAAAACAAGATATTCTGAACCAGGGGAGGATAGAAGACGGGGGTTCTCCATCCACCCCAATTCAGAAAATACCATGTTCATAGTCATGCCATGCTGAGTAAATAGCTATTGACGAGTGAAAACCGAATGTCCACCGAAATTCTAATACAAAACCACTTTTACCTCAGTCACACTTTGGGTTGGCAAAATGAATACCGAGGCAAGCCGTAAAAACGTGGCAAACTGCAATTAACTTAGCACGATAGCTAGTACTTGAAGTGTCTCATCAGATAACCTTTAAACATCCATTTGAGTTATATCTACTGTTCTAAGAATGTTATTTAACCAATGTGAACTTCTCTTACCTTCATGTCGTTCATGATGATCTGGAAGAGCCCTCCCAGAGCGCTGCATTCCTTTTCAATACCCGAATCCATTTTCCAAGTCGAAAAACTACTAACAGTAGTAGCTAGCTTTTAAGTTAAAAGTAATGCGTTTATAAATATATGTTGAGGGAAACCCCGACGTGCAACGTTTAATTGGGCCAAAAACAGAGCCCGATCGAGACAAATATTTCAAAGTAACTACCTAACGTTAGTTATTTAGAGAGTAAAACAAAAATCGGGGAGGGACAATACATAGCTAGCTATATGGAATAGTAATACCACATACTGTCTGTTAACTGTCGTTGCAATACTGTTCCAGTCAGACTCAGTGTGGTAGGCTAGCTAGCTAACTAGCCAGCCAACTTGATACACCTCCAAGAAAACATGGCATGGTTGAGTACAGCCCGGTAGCTCGAATGGAAAGTCCGTCGAATTGACCTGATATTACAGTATCCAAACCTATAACTACCACACAGCCAAATAGGCAATGCGGCTGGCTAGCAATACCTTACTAGCGACCTGATAGCTAACGCGCGGGCAGATTCTTGATAAATTACTTACTAGTCAGCGAATAATATTTATTTTAAAATCTTATTTCAGTTTCCCATGGTCCGGTGAAAATGACTCCTCTTATTCTTATGCGTTTTCAGCTTGTTTGCACATGTGTGTCATGGCCTTTCACCCAACTATTCGATGACAATCCACGTATCGTTTTGAGTTTGCTTGCCTTGTGTGTGTTGCTACCACCGTACGCTCAATATTCCCTCTTCTTCATCGTCTTCTTCTTCTTCTTCAGTGGAGTTTGTCCGCGCTTGGCATCGAACGTTATGATGCATTATCGCCACCTACTGTACTGGAGCGTGGGCCAGAGACAGAGAAACGAACATCTTACCTGCCAGCCACGTTGCTCTTAAAAAAGATAACACAATATTTTATACTATATCTAATGACGTTCTACTCAAATTACTCCTAAAACTAATTTCCTGTATCCCCTTCTCCCTCATGCTAGAGCTCAGCCTCTCACTTTCTGGGCTCCCAAGTGGCACAGCGGTCTAAGGCACTGCATCTCAGCGTGTGAGGTGTCACTACAGACACCCTGGTTTGAATCCAGTGTAGGTGTCCGGTGTAGGCCGTCATTGTAAATAAGCATTTGTTCTTTAACTGACTTGTCTAGTTAAATAAAGGTTCAATTAAATGTTTAAAAAGCAACTTTGACACTGCCCATACTGTAGCAATACATGCTACACTGTCTCTGTTTCCTGCCAATAATCACACTTTCCTGTCGGATGCCTTCCTATCACATTTAAGACCTTATTCAATTGGCTGTGTCCCACCGTTAATCTTGTAAAAATAGCCTCCTCTCTTCTGTCCCTTCCTGCCGTCCTCCCCAACTTTCGTCTGTACTTTAAATAAATGCCTTCCCTTATTGTCTCTATTCCACTTCTCCTGCCATCTCTGCACCATCACTGTCCATATCAGGCTTTTTGCCTCTGCCTTGCTCATTGAAACTACAAAATCAACATCCCCACGACTAAGTGCTTGTTTAGCCAGTACATCAACTGCCTCATTCCCCTCCACCCCCACATGGGCTGGGGCCCAAGTAAATTTTAACTGCATACCCATCTGTCTAATCCTGCCATGGGTTTGTAGCCCGTCATAAAGCAGGTTCTGTCTGCTACAGTTGAAGTCGGAAGTGTACATACACATAGGTTGGAGTCAATTAAAACTCGTTTTTCAACCTGTGGATGTATTTCAAGGCCTACCTTCAAACTCAGTGCCTCCTTGCTTGACATCATGGGAAAATCAAAAGAAATCAGTCAAAACTTCAGAAAAAACATTGTAGACCTCCACAAGTCTGGTTCATCAATGGAGCAATATCCAAACGCCTGAAGGTACCACATTCATCTGTACAAAGAATAGTACGCAAGTATAAGCACCGTAGGACCACGCAGCCATCATACCACTCAGGAAGGAGATGCGTTCTGTCTCCTAGAGATGAACGTACTTTGGTGCGAAAAGTGCAAATCAATCCCAGAACAACAGCAAAGGATCTTGTGAAGATGCTGGAGGAAACAGGTAAAAAAAATAAAAAGTATCTATATCCACAGTAAAACGAGTCCTATATCGACATAACCTGAAAGGCCGCTCAGCAAGGAAGAAGCTACTGCTCCAAAAACTCCATCAAAAAAAGCCAGACTACGGTTTGCAACTGCACATGGGGACAAAGATCATACTTTTTGGAGAAATGTCCTCTGGTCTGATGAAACAAAAATAGAACTGTTTGGCCATAATGACCAACGTTATGTTAGGAGGAAAAAGGGGGAGGCTTGCAAGCCGAAGAACACCATCCCAAATGTGAAGCACAGGGGTGGCAGCATCATGTTGTGGGGGTGCTTTGCTGCAGGAGGGACTGGTGCACTACACAAAATAGATGGTATCATAAGGATGAAAAGTATGTGGATATATTAAAGCAACATCTCAAGACATCAGTCAGGAAGTTAAAGTTTGGTCGCAAATGGGTCTTCCAAATGGACGTTGACCACAAGCATACTTCCAAAGTTGTGGCAAAATGGCTTAAGGACAACAAAGTCAAGGTATTGGAGTGGCCATCATAAAGCCCTGACCTCAATCCCATAGAAAATTTGTGGGCAGAACTGAAAAACCATATGCGAGCAAGGAGGCCTACAAACCTGGCTACCTCTACCCCACTTTTGTTGCCAGCGGTTTAGACATTAATGGCTGTGTGTTGAGTTATTTTGAGGGGACAGCGAATTTACACTGTTATACAAGCTGTACACTCACTACTTTACATTGTAGCAAAGTGTCATTTCTTCAGTGTTGTCACATGAAAATATATACTGAAATATTTACAAAAATGTGAGGGGTGTACTCACTTTTGTGATATACTGTATACTCGAGACACAAACCAACCAGATGTAATGACGAGTTTAATGTACAATGGCCTAAGTGCAATCGAACAAACACCACCTCTTCCTTCCTAATCTGATCTTTGAATCTTGGTCCACCAACCTTTCTTTGAAGGGCATATACAGTAAATGCCGACCCTTGGGCTCAGAGTCCCATCTCTTCTCCCACGCATCTATCAAAATGGCTCTGATCTTACATTTGGCCTCACCTCTACCCAGTGGAACATTAATATCAATTATATCTATTTTCAAAGCTCTTTTGGCTAACTGGTCTACCATTTAATCCCCTTCCACACCCAAATGTGCTGGGACCCTGCAAAATCTCACTACTACACCCAGTCTCTCAATTGTCCATAATAACATTAATACCTCCAATGGTAGGTCACTCCTATTAGATTTACCAGATGATAAGCTATTCAATACAGACAGAGAATCTCCCCATACTATAATTCGAACAGGTTGTAGGTCCTCCACCCACTGGAAGGCAACTACCATAGCCAACAGTTCATCTGTTTGTTATTTGGTATTTTATTAGGATCCCCATTAGCTGTTGCAAAAGCAGCAGCTACTCTTCCTGGGGTCATATCTGGACATCAAATTCAGGAACGTAAATGCTTGCTCCTGTGCGCCCACTATCTTGGTCCTTGGATCCATCTGTGAAAAGCAGTAGTAAAGCATAAAAACTTCTACCAATGTAATTGTCAACCAGTTTCCCTATATCACTGACTTCTGACCAATCTTTCCTTTTCTCTACTAAGGTTAGATCAACAACAGAATCTGGGAGTAACCATGGAGGAACATCCCCTATCACCACAGAAGGGCCAACCTCCAACTCCCTCAAACCCCTCTCGTCAGCAAGCTTTCCAATTGTCCAACTAAAAACACTGCCTTGTCTACTGGTATATTCCCAACAGTCATCTAGAACAGTAGCAGGGGATGCTCAACCTCACAGCCTTTCAACCTAAACCAATAAGCTAATGCCAATTTTTTTATACTGTGTATCCAAAGGCATCTCACCTGCCTCCACTAGTAAGGCACATACAGATGTTGACTTAAATGCACCAATACATATCCTTAAAGCTATATACTGGATTCTGTCCAGCCTCTGAAGCCTAGTCTTCACCTCTGTTCCATAAACTACACACCTGTAATCAATTGTCGTTCTGATCAGAGCTCTATAAATATCCATCAACGATTGTCTGTCAGCACCCCATTCATAACCAGAGGCCGAGCACATAAGATTCAGCACCTTCTTACATTTTGTTTCAATATTTATGACATGATCTTTCCATGTATATCGCTCATTGAACCATAGACCCAAATTTTTGTACTTAGAAACCCTCCCCATAGGCTGTTGTCCGTACAGAAACAACTGTATATTATCAGCAACTTTCTTCTTACATACAACAAGACTTCGCCACTGACAATTTAAAACCCAAGTCAATCTACCATCTTTCAACATCTACTATAGCTTGTTGAATAGATTTGATTACATGAGACACATTCCTTCCCCTCTTCCTAATATAGTGCATTCAGAAAGTATTCAGACCCCTTGACTTTTTCCACATTTTGTTATGTTACAGCTTTATTCTAAAATGGATTAAATTGTTTTTTTCTTTCATCAATCTAAACACAATACCCCATAACAACAATGCAAAAACAGGTTTTTAGATTTATTTTAGCAAATTGACCAAATATAAGAAACTGAAATATAAAAACGACATAAGTATTCAGACCCTTTATCCAGTACTTTGTTAATGCACCTTTGGCAGCGATTACAGCCTCAAGTCTCCTTAGGTATGATGCTACAAGCTTGGAACACCTGTATTTGGGGAGTTTCTCCCATTCTTCCCTGCAGATCCTCTCAAGCTCTGTCAGGTTGGATGGGGAGCGTCACCCCACAGCTATTTTCAGGTCTCACCAGAGATGTTAGATTGGGATAAAGTCCGGGCTCTGGCTGGCCACACAAGGACATTCAGAAACTTGTCTCGAAGCCACTCCTGCGTTGTCTTAGCTATGTGCTTAGGGTCGTTGTCCTGTTGAAAGGTGAACCTTCGCCCCAGTCTGAGGTCCTGAGCACTCTGGAGCAGGTTTTCATCAAGGATCTCTCTGTACTTTGTTCCATTCATCTTTCCCTCGATCCTGACTAATCCCCCAGTCCCTGCTGCTGAAAAACATCCCCACAGCATGATGCTGCCACCTCCATGCTTCACCGTAGAGATGGTGCCAGGTTTCCTCCAGACGTGAGTGACACTTTGCATTCAGGCCAAAGAGTTCAATGTTGGTTTCATCCGACCAGAGAATCTTGTTTCTCATGGTCTAACAGTCCATTAGGTGCCTTTTGGCAAACTCCAAGCAGGTTGTCATGTGCCTTTCACTGAATAGTGGCTTCCGTCTGGTCACTCTACCATAATGGCCCGATTGGTGAAGTGCTGCAGAGATGGTTGTCTTTCAGGAAGGTTCTCTCTTCTCCACAGAGGAACTTTGGAGCTCTGTCAGAGTGACCATCGGGTTCTTGGTCACCTCCCTGACCAAAACCCTTCTCCCCCAATTGCTCAGTTTGGCCAGACAACCAGCTCTAGGAAGAGTCTTGGTGGTTCCAAACTTCTTCCATTTAAGAATAACAGATGCCACTGTGTTCTTGGGGACCTTCAATGCTGCAGAATTTTTTTGGTAGCCTTACCCAGATGTTGAACAAAATAGGACAGATAGATACTGCCTTGAGGAATACCATTGTCAACTCCATAGTTATCAGATAAAATGGATCCTATTTCAACTCGAAAAGAGCGATTAAATAAGGCCAAAACCCAGTTAGTGTCATAAAGGGTCCTTACCGGGATTTACAAAAGGTAATATAACTGCACGTTTTCAACCAAAAGGTATAACCCCCCTCAATCCAAATCTTGTAAAATAATCCCAGGAGATCATGACCTGGGGCTGTATATCCACAGCCTATTAAGGCTGAACACATCTCGTATGGTAAAAACTGCATCCAAAGAAGAGTCACCATGATCCCTTTTGTTATACACATTAATATGAGCATTTAAAATGTCACACCTGCGTTGCTTATATACTTCATCCAAAGTAACCCCACTATGTACCCTAGCAAATGTCTTCTCCAACAAGTCAGCTTTTTCTTTATCAGTTACGTCCATTTTTTTGACCCACAACCAAAACTGGAATTCGAGTGGACTTGCCTCTTCCAGCCATCTTCTTCAACATAGACCATACATCCCCCCAGCTCAGGAACCTTGCCTATTGTAGAGCAGAATTGTCTCCATGCATTTCTCTTAACAGATTTATGAACAGGTCTCGTATCGATGTCTGGACCAACATAAGCAACATTTCCAACAGATTGTCCACTTATTCCAGGAGTAACCCTATTATCTCCATCATTCTGCCTAATTCCTCGATCACACAGACAGCGTCATTGCATTTTGGAACACCAGAAGTACATTCATTTTCAATGGAACGCTGCGTTTGCCTTGCAGCATTACGTTGCAGAGGCAATTGCAGGGCATTCTGTGTGGTACATGTGTCAAACTGTATGCATACGTAGATGGCTTGACAGAAATGGTAGCAGAAGGTGAATATTGAACTTTTATTGCAAACATATCCAGATGATGCTGCGTACCACTTTGCGCAATGATGCAGTCGGTGTGATCAAGGCATAATGGTTCCACCAATCTGCCCTGCAGCCTCTGCATTAGAGACATGATTTTATATCTTAGATATCTTAGATTTTATATTTATATCTCGAGCCTATTTTTGCACCTGGCATCCACCAAATGCTGCACTGAGTTCCCCCCCACAATTACAACCGTTAACCTTGACATTGTTCCCACGTTCACCATAATCATGTTCCCCTTCACATTTGGCACATATTTTCTTTCCTTTGCACAGAGCCACTACATGTCCGATTCTTTGGCATTTAAAAAACCTTAATGGAGGTGGGACAAACTCTCTAACAGTGAAAGACAGGAAGTCCATCTGTACTTTCTTAGGTAAAACCTTCTCAAACATGAGTGATATTGACAAGCTTTCACTTCTCTGCTCCTCTTTCTCACTGAACAGCCTTTTGACTTCAACAACTTTGTCCCCCTCTACATTTTATTTGATATAATCTATGGACATAGATAATGGAACTGCAGAAATTACACTCCTCAGTTTAGCCAAAACTCAAGGGACATGACTTGTGATTTTCTTCCCATTGAGAAATTTCATTTTCAGAATCTTCCCTCGCTGAACATGGTCAGCACAGAATATTAAGTCTACCATTACCAATGAACCAGGCTAATGTGACTTCACCTATCTCTTTCTTAAAGGCATTGGTTAATTGAATAGGGTGTAGATGAGACCCTGTAGTCGCAACAAACATGACTACAACTTTCCACTCCGACACATCACCTGTTTTTCTCCACCGTCTTCACATTCTCAACACTGGAAGTGCCACTACTGCCAACAGCGCTTATAGCAAGGTCGTTCTTTTTACTTTTACTTTTCATCAGTGGCGCAACTTTCACAAGGGCCGGGGGGGGGACAAAAATGAAATTTCAGACATGTCCCCCCCCAGTTTTATCATTGGAATGTGATACAAAATTAGGCAATAGTGTGCAAATTAGGCAGTAGTGTGCTTTAGGACCATGCAGATGCCTCCGAGAAGTCGGCTAGGCTGTTTGGAGTGTTAATCTGACTGGATAAAATGTAAAATAATACTTTGTCCCCCCACTTCTAAAACCAAAGTTGCACCCCTGCTTTTCACCATCCAGGTCCATGACTTTCATCATCCCCACCCATACCATCAGAACTATCATCCATGTCGACCTCAGTCCAGCACAGATGTTGCTTAAACCGCCTACCACAATATAGAACGATGGATTCTATTTTGCTTCCTAGTTTGAACAAAGGTTGCCTTTCGACCATCCGTCCACCTAGATCGTCCTCGTCCTTGAACAGAAAGACAGAGAGAGTTCCATTCGGATTCTTTCATTTTCCCCAATGATGTATATAAACCCTGGATTGCTGATAGCTATGTGTTGGCTGTTTAGAGGCTTTGAAGCCACCGGTCGGCCATATTGACACTCCCCAGTAGACGCAGTCCTCCAAAGGAATTAATGGTGTACCATGGTATTTCTATTATTATATTTCAAGGACAAAATATAATTTACTTAAGTATTTTGTTGTTGTAGTGGGGACAGTAACATTAGTAGTCTGTAAAAAAAATACTTCAAGAAAATGTTTTTATATATTTTTTTATGTTTATCTCACACAATATAATTTTAAATAATGCATTACGGTGTCTGTAATAGAATAAAGGTGTCAAAAACAAATGTCGACACTCATAAATGCATTTCTATAGCTTCCAAAAACTATTTTTACGATGGAGGATTACCAAGATGGCTGCACATTCGTTCCAATACAGTACCACCTGTCTGTCTTACAGGGTTTATACATATCTCTGGGGTTCCCCAGTCACAAGTATGGATATATATATATATTTTTTATTTTGATAGAAGTAGTGAATCACAATTAAAATGTGTTGTGCAAATCTAGAATTCAATTTTTAAATAAAAATCTGTCTGTAAATTTGGCCATATAGTTTCACAAACATATGTCATCATCTAAAAGCATAGGAGTATTATTGACAAAAACAAATGATGATTAGCAAACATAGCACTAACATAGCACTTTTAAAAAACACAAAAACACAAGTGGTCAAATATGTTTTTCTGAATGTTACAACATTTGTGACTCCGCATATTACTTTTGTGACCTGCATGTTATGCATTTGTGACTGCCATTCCATATTTGTGAGTTGGTTCACATATTTGTGAGTTGCGTTTTACGTATCTGTTTGTGCAGATCCCAAACACACTGCATCCATATTAGGACTTCCTCAGATCTCATGTTCTCATTTAGGCAAAAAAAATGTGTAACTAATATATCACATAATTTATTTTTAGGAATGCATGTCTTTGATCACCAGTATAAGATGTGTTCTAATTTTCATGATTTTTACCTGTATTATTCATTTACACAATTACTTTTATTTTGAAGGATTCATGACTTCCTGATTTGGCTGGATTCTTACATTTTTAGACTAGTAGCTCATTCTTGCTGCATGGGATTGATAATGGAGGAGTAAAACAATCTTGGATGATTGTCTAGTTTCAATAACTCAAGTAAATTGAATACCATAAGGTTTGAATTGACTGAACAGTTAATTGCACACACTGTACACAGATTTTTCTAATTTTCTTTTCGATTGTGTTATTGACTGTACGGTTTGTTTATGTGTAACTCTGTGTTGTTTTTGTCGCATTGCTTTGCTTTATCTTGGCCAGGTCGTAGTTGTAATGAGAACTTGTTCTCAACTGGCCTACCTGGTTAAATAAAGGTGAAATTAAAAAATATACTACTGAGTGTGTGTAGGTAGCTGTGGGTGTGACCTCTCGGTCCTGTACATTTGTGTTTGGCAGAAGTGCAGAAGGAGTGTCAGCAGGGCCAGGTGAAGAATGATAACAGGTGGAGTCCACCGATAGTTTTAGCGAGGACATCATCCGAGAAGATGCTGAACTGGCTGTTGACACCAAGACTGAAGCTGCCTACATGGAGGCCAGGCAGCACAGGCAACTAACTTTGTTAGTATGTCCAACAAACCTCTGTTTGAATTTGTCTAGCGTATGTATCTGTCTCTGTCTGTTTTATTCTCTCTATCATACTTTTAATGTCAGTGAAATATGTCCTGCAGATATTTTTTGTCACTCCCCTATGACAGACATCTGGGGTGTCTGCACTATCACTGTGTTCAAATCAAATCAAGCATTATTTATACAGCACATTTCAGACATGGAATGCAACGCAATGTGGTTTACAGAAAAAAAACAATGAAAATAAAAGCTGAAATATTTACTACACAACAAACACAATAGAAAAAACTAAAGAAATACACAAACTGAACAACTAAAAAGCACCCTAAGGAAAAGCAAAGCTAATAATATGTATTAAGATCTCCTTTAAATACTGTATGTCCACAGTTTCGGCCCCCCTCAGGTTGTCTGGCAGGCTATTCCAGAGGCTTGGGACATAATAACTGCCTCTCAGTGCCTCTTGGTCCTAGGCTTTGGGATAAGTAAAAGGCCAGTGCCAGAGGACTTGAGGGACCTACTGGTTACATAACTTAAAAGCATGTCTGACATGCATTGGAGTCAGGTCACTAACATCTACCAGGCAGCAGACAAGCAGCTATTCCCCCTGGTGAAGTGGGCCAAGAGGACCCCCCATTTATTAGAGCTGCCACTAGACAACCATCCTACCACGATTAGGTACAGCACATCTCACACACCATAGCACACATACTCATGCATGCTCACACACACATCATACCACTTGCATAAATACAGTACACATGCACACATACAGTAACCCCATATACAGTACACAACACTCGATAACCGGGTAATTATAGTGAATTAATGAATTACATTTTAGTTACTTGTCAAATCGGCAGTTTGCAACCCATCTCTTATGGGATTAATTGACACATAAACAAACATTACAATAATTCACTGTGATAATTATTCCGATGTTCTCTGCACTGTGCACCACATAAAGAGTGAAAAATAAATCCATACATAATAGTAATCAAGGTTATCGGCGCAATAATAATATTCATAGTGCAGTAAAAATATATATTTTTTAAGTAGTCAAAGTATTCAAACCAGGCTAAACTCTCACTGTATCTCTGTCTGTTAGGCTGGAAAGAGCTGCTCATTGCTTCGTTCTCTCATCCCTCATCCCCCTACGATGAAAGGTGGGATCCTCCTTGCAAAAGCAGTCCCCACAGCACTGGAGTGGGCTCCATCTTTGACAGGTCAGAGGTCAGCCCATACACACACAGGGTCCCACTTAAACTACAGTCGTGGCCAAAAGTTTTGAGAATGACACAAATATAAATTTTCACAAAGTCTGCTGCCTCAGTTTGTATGATGGTAATTTGCATATACTCCAGAATGTTATGAAGAGTGATCAGATGAATTGCAAAGTCCCTCTTTGCCATGCAAATTAACTGAATCCCCAAAAAACCTTTCTACTGCATTTCAGCCCTGCCACAAAAGGACCAGCTGACATCATGTCAGTGATTCTCTCGTTAACACAGGTGTGAGTGTTGACGAGGACAAGGCTGGAGATCACGCTGATTGAGTTCGAAATACAGACTGGAAGCTTCAAAAGGAGGGTGGTGCTTGGAATCATTGTTCTTCCTCTGTCATCCATGGTTACCTGCAAGGAAACACGTGCCGTCATTATTGCTTTGCACAAAAAGGGCTTCACAGGCAAGGATATTGCTGCTAGTAAGATTGCACCTAAATCAACCATTTATCGGATCATCAAGAACTTCAAGGAGAGCGGTTCAATTGTTGTGAAGAAGGCTTCAGGGCGCCCAAGAAAGTCCAGCAAGCGCCAGGACCGTCTCCTAAAGTTGATTCAGCTGGGGGATCGGGGCAACATCAGTACAGAGCTTGCTCAGGAATGGCAGCAGGCAGGTGTGAGTGCATCTGCACACACAGTGAGGTGAAGACTTTTGGAGGATGGCCTGGTGTCAAGAAGGGCAGCAATGAAGCCACTTTTCTCCAGGAAAAACACCGGGGACAGACTGATATTCTGCAAAAGGTACAGGGATTGGACTGCTGAGGACTGGGGTAAAGTCATTCATTTTCAATCCCCTTTCCAATTGTTTGGGGCATCCGAAAAAAAAGCTTGTCTGGAGAGGACAAGGTGAGCGCTACCATCAATAATGTGTCATGCCAACAGTAAAGCATCCTGAGACCATTCATGTGTGGGGTTGCTTCTCAGCCAAGGGAGTGGGCTCACTCACAATTTTGCCTAAGAACACAGCCATGAATAAAGAATGGTACCAACACATCCTCCGAAAGCAACTTCTCCCAACCATCCAGGAACAGTTTGGTGATGAACAATGCCTTTTCCAGCATGATGGAGAACCTGGCAAAAGTGATAAGTGGCTCGGGAACCAAACATCAATATTTTGGGTCCATGGCTAGGAAACTCCCTGGACCTTAATCCCATTGAGAACTTGTGGTCTACCCTCAATAGGTGGGTGGACAAACAAAAACCCACAAATTCTGACAAACTCCAAGCATTGATTATGCAAGAATGGGCTGCCATCAGTGGCCCAGAAGTTAATTGACAGCATGCCAGGGCGGATTGCAGAGGTCTTGAAAAAGAAGGGTCAACACTGCAAATATTGACTCTGCATCAACTTCATGTAATTGTCAATAAAAGCCTTTGACACTTATGAAATGCTTGTAATTATACTTCAGTATTCCATAGTAACATCTGACAAAAATATCTAGACACTGAAGCAGCAAACTTTGTGGAAATTAATATTTGTGTAATTCTCAAAACTTTTGGCCAATACTATACATATAAAATTGACGTCAACGTTGGTGATGGATTACATTATGTAAGATTCATAAAGAGTATGAAAAGTATTACCGTTTGACATTTTGAACCGTAGTCAGCATGTTTACATGCTCGCTATAATAATTCAATATTAAACGGATTATGACTGTCACGTTCTGACCTTTATTTCCTTTGTTTTGTATTTATTTAGTATGGTCAGGGCGTGAGTTGGGAGGGCAGTCTATGTTTGTTTTTCTATGATTTGGGTATTTCTATGTTTTGCCTAGTATGGTTCTCAATCAGAGGCAGGTGTCATTAGTTGTCTCTGATTGAGAATCATACTTAGGTAGCCTGGGTTTCACTGTGTGTTGGTGGGTGATTGTTCCTGTCTTTGTACCTGCACCAGATAGGGCTGTTTTGAGTTCTCACGTTTCTTGTTTTCGTTAGTTTATTCATGTATAGTGTCTTCATTAAAATGCAATGAATAACCACCACGCTGCATTTTGGTCCGCTTCTCCTTCACAACAGGAAACCCGTTACAGAATCACCCACCACAACAGGACCAAGCGGCGTGGTAACGGGCAACGGCAGAAGCAGGAGAAGGAACAGAGGCAGCAGCAACAGGAGCAGCAGCAGCAGCAGTGGGAGAGGCTGAACTACTTGGATAAATGGACTTGGGAGGAGATTCTAGACGGGAAAGGACCCTGGGCAGAGCCAGGGGAATATTGCCGCCCCAAAGCCGAGCTGGAGGCAGCAAAAGCAGAGAGGTGGCATTATGAGGAGCTAGCACGGCAGAGCGGATGGAGGCCCGAGAGTCAGCCCCAAAAATGTATTGGGGGGACACACAGGAAGTGTGGCGAAGCCAGGTAGGAGACCTGCGCCAACTTCCTGTGCTTACCGGGGGGCGAGAGAGACCGGGCAGGCACCGTGTTATGCGGTGGAGCGCACGGTGTCCCCAGTGCGGGTGCACAGCCCGGTGCGGTACATTCCAGCTCCGCGTATCGGTCGGGCTAGAGTGGGCATCGAGCCAAGTACCATGAAGCCGGCTCTACGCATCTGGTCTCCAGTGCGTCTCTTTGGGCCGGCTTACATGGCACCAGCCTTGCGCACGGTGTCCCCGGTTCGCCTGCATAGCCCAGTGCGGGCTATTCCACCTCGCCGCACTGGCAGGGCGACCGGGACCATTCAACCAGGTAAGGTTGGGCAGGCCCGGTGCTCCAGTGCGCCTGCACGGTCCGGTCTATCCGTCACCACCTCCATGCACCAGCCCTCCGGTGGCAGCCCCCCGCACCAGGCTGTCTCTCCGTCTCATCCCTACAGGTGCTCCTTCCTCTCCAGCGCCGCCTGAGCCACCCGTCTGCCCGGCGCCGCCTGAGCCACCCGTCTGCCCGGCGCCGCCTGAGCCACCCGTCTGCCCGGCGCCGCCTGAGCCACCCGTCTGCCCGGCGCCGCCTGAGCCACCCGTCTGCCCGGCGCCGCCTGAGCCACCCGTCTGCCCGGCGCCGCCTGAGCCACCCGTCTGCCCGGCGCCGCCTGAGCCACCCGTCTGCCCGGCGCCGCCTGAGCCACCCGTCTGCCCGGCGCCGCCTGAGCCACCCGTCTGCCCGGCGCCGCCTGAGCCACCCGTCTGCCCGGCGCCGCCTGAGCCACCCGTCTGCCCGGCGCCGCCTGAGCCACCCGTCTGCCCGGCGCCGCCTGAGCCACCCGTCTGCCAGGCGCCGCCTGGGCCGCCAGGGGCCGCCAGTGCCCGCCAGTGCCGCCAGGGGCCGCCAGTGCCGCCAGGGGCCGCCAGTGCCGCCAGTCAGCCAGGGGCCACCAGTCAGCCAAGGGCCGCCAGTGCCGCCAGTCAGCCAAGTGCCGCCAGTCAGCCAGGAGCCCCTCAGCCCAGAGGCGCCAGAGCCCCTCTGTCCCGAGCAGCTGCCCCTCTGTCCCGCAGCAGCTGCCCCTCTGTCCCGCAGCTGCCCCTCTGTCCAGTGGGGTCATGGAGAGGGGTTGCCAGGGTTAGAGAGCCACGGAGGTGGACAATGAGGCGGACTAAGACACTAGTGAAGTGGGGTCCGCGTCCCGCGCCAGAGCCGCCACCGCGGACAGACGCCCACCCAGACCCTCCCCTATAGGTCAAGGTTTTGCGGCCAGAGTCCGCACCTTTGGGGGGGGGGGGGGGGGGTGTACTGTCACGTTCTGACCTTGATTTCCTTTGTTTTGTATTTATTTAGTATGGTCAGGGCGTGAGTTGGGTGGGCAGTCTGTTTGTTTTTCTATGATTTGGGTATTTCTATGTTTCGGCCTAGTATGGTTCTCAATCAGAGGCAGGTGTCATTAGTTGTCTCTGATTGAGAATCATACTTAGGTAGCCTGGGTTTCACTGTGTGTTGGTGGGTGATTGTTCCTGTCTTTGTGTTTGCACCAGATAGGGCTGTTTTGAGTTCTCACGTTTCTTGTTTTCGTTAGTTTATTCATGTATAGTGTCTTCATTAAAATACAATGAATAACCACCACGCTGCATTTTGGTCCGTTTCTCCTTCACAACAGGAAAACCGTTACAATGACTATAGGCTGTGTATGCTATTCGTCATGTAAACACCTTACTCTGGTTATCTTAATCAGTGGGCAGGTATTATGGGCATGTTAATATTATGGTATTATGTGAACTGACCGTGCTGGTCATCCATTACCCCGTGGTAATGGCGGAATCGGGGGAATGGAATCAAACTGTTGGTTTCCATATGTTTGAAGCCATTCCATTTGCGCCGTTCCAGCTATTACTATGAGTCATCTTCCCCTCAGTAGCCTCCACTGACGTAGTCAGTAAAATGTTACCTACACTAGAAATTCAGATTTACAGCAAGCAGTAAAATTGAGCTCTGCTTTTTCCTGTTACACTGCCTCACTGTCTCTTGTGTTGTGGCCTCTATGGTGCTGACCGAGCTGGTGTTTAAGATGAATGACATTTGTATTTATTTAACGAGGCAAGTCAGTGAAGAACAAATTCTTATTTACAATGACGGCCTACCGAAGAACAGTTCGTTAACTGCCTTGTTCAGGGGCAGAACGACAGATTTTTACCTTGTCAGCTCGGGGCCCAACGCTCTAACCACTAGGCCCCCTGCCGCCCTAGATAGACAAGACGGAGCTGAGCTGCCTCCGAGCCATCATCCTCTTCAACCCAGGTTAACACTTATGTATTCAAATATTTGTTCTTCTTCATTAAGCCGTATTTACATCAGCAGCTGTCACAAAGTGCTTGACAAAGATACCAAGCCTAAAACCCCAAAGTGCAAGCAATGCAGAGTCAGAAGCGCAGTAGTTAGGAAAAACTCCCTAGAAGGCAGAAACCCAGAGAGGAACCTCACTCCAAGGGGTGGCCAGTTCTCTTCTGGTTACACCAGGTGGAGATTTAAAAGTGCATGTGGCCATTAAGGTCAGAACGTTCAAACTTTCATAGATGACCAGCACGGTCAGTTCACAAGTTCAGCATCTCACCATCTGATGAACATGTTGGAAGGGGTAGTAGATTATGGAGTTTGGTATGAGGGTTTTGACGTGGATGCTGGTCAGGGAAGCCAGCCCCCGGTCATGGATCAGGGTTGGTAGCTGGACTGTGGTTGTGCTGAGCATGCTGGCAGGGTCAGACGTAGGCCAAGGTTGTGCTGGCCCTCCTGTAGTGCAGCTTCAGCCCCCGGCAGTGGCCCGGGTTTGAGCTGCCCCCCCCCAATGGAACATCCAGGAGTTTTAGCCTGCTGCTTGTTGAATGAGCACGAAAGCGGGCATGAGGCCCTTTTGGGCTGGGAAGATGTCTGTGGGCTGGACTGCTGGTGCGTCCGTCTGGTGATGGATGTTAGTCTTGTCAGGTGTGAAAGTGTTGGAATCCCGGTGTTATTATGCCTGGGGCACTACGAGGGTTTGTTAGGTGTATCAGACGTGCATGGGTTTGAGCGGATAATTGTTGTAGGTGTCGGATGACCAGTGGCCAAGGTGCTTGAAGATGGCAGCGGGGAGGTTGTTATGTGCTGCCAGCTCAGATCCAAAAGGAGAGGGAGAAGTAGAGGTGTGCAGGGACACCGGCGTGGGGGATCTTCAGGTGGTCTTCAGGTATGGCTGGAACCCTCTGGTGACAGGGTGGCCTCTGTCTGTTATAAACAAATGCTCCTAAGGGGAGGAGTGAAGGGCACGGTAGTGGATGTCGGAGGAGAGGGAGTCAATTGGCTGATGAGAGAGGGGATGTTGAATATGAAGATGTTTGCTGATGACACAATGTTGGTAGTCTTGATCACCGACGTGAGAGCCTACAGGGAGGAGTTCAGTGATCTGGCAGTATGGTGTCGGGACAACAACCTCTCCCTCAACGTCAGTAAGACCAAGGAGCTGATTGTGAACTACAGAAAACAGAGGGGGGAGGGGGCGAGCAAGCCCCCATCCACATCGACAGGGCTGCAGTGGCGCAGGTCGAGAGCTTAAAGTTCCCCGGAGTCCAAATCATTCAAGACTTAAAATGGTCGGCACAGTCGTGAAGAAAGCGGAGGTTGAAAATGTTGTATTTTTTAAATGATAAAAATAAAACGAAAGAGCTAAGCACATGCAAAATCCTAGTGGAAAACCTGTTTTTTTCTGCTTTCCACCAGACACTGGGAGACAAATGCATCTTTCAGCAGGATAATAACCAAAACAAAAAAAGACCAACTATACACAAATGTTCCTGAGTGGCCTAGTTCCAATTTTGACTTAAATCTACTTATATCTATGGCCAGTGGCGACCCATTATTCAGAATAGGTAAGGCATTAATACGTGTCACATATCAGTTTGCAAACAATGTAAAACTTTCATTGAATTAATAAAGCCGCATACAAATATGGTCTCTTTTTTTTTAGTAAGGCAGCTCCTAAATGCAGGTGTTTCAGCCTAGCTCAGTGCTTTCTGTGGTGGGGCAAGCCAGTAGAAAATACGGAGCTTTGCGCCTTGATTGGCTCAGTGTTCTGTCACTCATGGGGACTTTACGTCACTGTCAAGTATAAGAGGAGACCTTGACATTTTTAGCCCTTAGGCTGCTGCCATAGAAGTGCCCATCCAAGAAGGCTCAAGGTCATTGGCCACAGATAATACAGTTGCTTTGACTGGACTGATCATGTCAACATCATACTTTCACAATCTTAGCTAGAAGTCATCATCATCATCATAAATCAAATTGACAATCTACTGGCTAATCCTTTTTATTCCGTGTCATATGAAGAAAAATTCGAAATTCTAAATAAAAACGTATCGGTGCTCATCGGCCATTGGACATAAACATTACACAAGTTGGAAATCGCAAATTCAAAGAGTGGTTTGGAATTAATTAGTGACAGTGGCTGTCAAGGCCAATGTTGAATGTTTATAATTTTAAACTTGGAAAAGAGACCCTTAATCTTAGGGTCTCTTTTCCAAGTTTCAAATGATAAACATTCAACATTGGCCTTGCTGTCAACAATGCATGATATGTATATATATATTATTATTATTAGTTATTGACTAACGTTACATCCGTTACACCACATTTGTTTAAGCAAGTCAGCCATATCAGCCATGTTTTTTTAAAGGGCAGTAAATGAGGCTGAATGAACTTTTTCACTGCCAGACAAGGCTCCGCTGATAGCCAGGTGTAACAGTGGTAAGATGTTGGGACAACTTTATGTAGGCCCTAACAGTTTGTAGGCAGCCTTATAGCGCAATGAATGTATTGTTTAGTGTTGTGGCTTTGCTGGCATGCATTCCACTTATTTTTTGTTGTTGTTGCCTTACCAAGATCTACATGCTAAAACCGCCACTGTCTATGACAACACTTGAAAATGGCTATCTAGCAATGATAAACCAACTTGACAGAGCTAGAATGATTTTTTGAAATAATGTGTTAATATTGTACAATCCAAGTTTGCAAAGCTCTTAGAGACTTACCCAGAAAGACTCAGACTCACTACCAAAGGTGATTCTAACATGGATTTACACTTTTTTTTTAAATGTTCAACCCACTATCTTCATTACATAAAATGTTTTACAAATGTTAGAATTGTTCTACTTTTACATTAGTGTTGTGTAGATCATTGAATAAAAAAAAAAAATTGTTATCCCACTTTGTAACACAAAATGTGGAAAAAGTCAAGGCGTGTGAATACCTTCTGAAGATGCTACCGCTATCACACCAGTATCCCTGCACATTGTAAATATAGTAGTGGAACTGACCCTGACTATAGCTTGCCTACTTCTCGTGTTATTTATTATCATTAGTGTGTTTTTGGTCTAACTAAATAACTTATGTTATTTTTTACAATTACTTTGTTGTTGGGTTTAGAACGCGCAAGAAAGGCATTTCACTGTACTTGAGCACATGACAATGACATTAAACTTTCAAGTTTGTGAATAGAGGCTGCTTAAGAGTATGTCCTGATAGGGAACTAGTGGGAACGGAGGTGTTTGTGGGCATACGTGACATAGGATGGTCGCAGTTAGGGAGGTGGACCCCCCCAAAAAGGATCAAGCTACAAAGGCCTGATCACCAGCAACAGAGGGTGCAGGGTCGGGGCTCGATGTGGGAAGGTCGCAGGGAATGCTGGAGGGGCGCTGTGGAAGTGGGAGGTACACCGTGCAGGCAGGGGGCACTGTGGAGGTGGGAGCTTAATCCCGGCTGCAGGAGAGAATGTGAGTGAGGGCAGGAGGCCCAGTTCGGGCTCAGCAAGGGCGCAGCTCAGACAGCGAGGTGGGTGAGTTTGAGGTGGAAGCGGGAGCTTGGGCCGGCTGCTAGAGAGAAGGTGTGCGCAGCAGCCTCAGTACTCAGACAGTGGCTGACTTGCAGTCTGCAGGGGAGTGGCAGTGTGCCCATATAAGGAGTTCCTGATCTGGCTGCTTTCCAATACTGACAACAAGGCCAAACATGGAAGTTCCTGCTGTGGATTAGATGTGTTGCCTGAAGCTTTCGTCCCAAAACTGAGTAATAATCGACACATAATAACCCTGATGGCTATAGAGGGTGTAACACTTCAATATTTTAATGTCAGATGGCTTGGATTTGACAGGTGCTGGAATACATTAGTGGGACTTGGAGAAAACCACAATAATTTCAGACATGGCACAATCACACAATCTTTGCATTTTCGCATGATCATTTGCAGATTTGATTTATTTTAGTCTGTAAAAAACAAGCAGAGGTGCATCAGGTCAAGTCTTTGGTTGGTAAGACTCAACCAGGGATCGAACCCCCACTCTTCCAATCTCAGGGTGGACACTACCACAAGGCAACTGATTTGCTGCTACTGTTATATTGACTGTAATAGTAGCGGTAGTAGTAGTGTAGAATGCCCAAAGTCACTACTATAGTAGGAGGAAAGGAAGCTGGGAAAGGAGGAAAGGAAACTAGGGATCGAAAAGGGAGTAAGGAAAGGAAGCTGGGAAAGGAGGAAATTGATATAGGAAAGGAAGCTAGGGAAGGAAAGTAGCAAAGGAAGCTAGGAATGTGCTGAGCATTCAGCATTCAGCAGTTCAAAGGTGCTGAGCATTCAGCAGTTCAAAGGTGCTGAGCATTCAGCAGTTCAAAGGTGCTGGGCATTCAGCAGTTCAAAGGTGCTGAGCATTCAGCAGTTCAAAGGTGCTGAGCATTCAGCAGTTCAAAGGTGCTGAGCATTCAGCAGTTCAAAGGTGCTGAGCATTCAGCAGTTCAAAGGTGCTGAGCATTCAGCAGTTCAAAGGTGCTGAGCATTCAGCAGTTCAAAGGTGCTGGGCATTCAGCAGTTCAAAGGTGCTGAGCATTCAGCAGTTCAAAGGTGCTGAGCATTCAGCAGTTCAAAGGTGCTGAGCATTCAGCAGTTCAAAGGTGCTGAGCATTCAGCAGTTCAAAGGTGCTGAGCATTCAGCAGTTCAAAGCAATGATTAAGTAGGCTACTAGGTAGGGGCAGCACTTACTTTGAATTGCCCTAGCCAGACTATACCAACAACAACACTTATTGAAAGACAGAAATATACTTAGGCTACTCTTGCAGAGATTGTCTTCCCAGGCTATAGAAGAGCAGGGGGCTCTGTAAATACTCAAAGAAGACAGATAATCAAAGAGTGATCCCTCAAATCTGCTGTCTCATAGCAACTGTAAAATACAACAACAACAATAACCACAGCAAATTCAGATGCAATTCATGGGCAGCATATGAATTGACCCTACTGGTTGTCTGTGAGGGAAATGTGTGACTATTTGATGCGTCGCCTTCCTGAATCACTGGGCAACATTAGCATTGTGTTGAATAAAGATTTACTGAACTGCACTACCCAGAAACGTTAAAGATGCACTCTCAAGCTTTTGTATAATTTCAGTAGTTTTGTTTCATGTGTACTAGGTCATCAAATTGTGTACTAGTTCATCCATTTCGTATATGTTATGTCCTGCAAAAAAAGTATATAGTATCAGTGAAAAGTTTGGACACCTACTCATGGGTTTTTTCTTTATTTTTACTATTTTCTACATTGTAGAATATTAGTGAAGACATCAAAACTATGAAATAACACATATGGAATCATGTAGTAACCAAGAAAGTATATATATTTTATATTTGAGATTCTTCAAAGTATCCACCCTTTGCCTTGACAGCTTTGCACACTATTGGCATTCTCTCAAACAGCTTCATGAGATAGTCACCTGGAATGCATTTCAATTGACAGGTGTGCGTTATTAAAAGTTCATTTGTGTAATTTCTTTCCTTCTTAATGCGTTTGAGCCAATCACTTGTGTTGTGCCAAGGTAGGGGTGGTATACAGAAGATAGCCCTATTTGATAAAAGACGAAGTCCCTATTATGGCAAGAACAGCTCAAATAAGCAAAGAGAAACGACAGTCCATCGTTACTTCAAGACATGAAGGTCAGTCAAAGCAGAAAATTTAAAGCACTTTGAATGTTTCTTCAAGTGCAGTGGCAAAAACCATCAAACACTATGATGAAACTGGCTCTCATGAGGACCGCCACAGGAAAGGAAGACCCAGTTACCTCTGCTGCAGAGGATAAGTTCACTGGAGTTACCTGCCTAAGAAATTGCAGCCCAAATAAATGCTTCACAGAGTTCAAGTAACAGACACATCTCAACATCAACTGTTCAGAGGAGACTGCGTGAATCAGGCATTGATGGTCAAATTGCTGCAAAGAAAGCACTACTACTAAAGGACACAAATAAGAAGAGACTTGCTTTGGCCAAGAAACACGAGCAATGAACATTAGACTGGTGGAAATCTGTCCTTTGGTCTGATGAGTCCAAATTTGAGATTTTTGGTTCCAACCGCTGAACTCCATATGTGTGGTTCCCACCGTGAAGCATGGAGGATGAGGTGTGATGGTGCTTAAATGGTGACACTGTCTGATTTATTTAGAATTCAAAGTACACTTAACCAGCATGGCTAACACAGCATTCTGCAGCGATACACCATCCCATCTGGTTTGCCCTTAGTGGGACTATCATTTGTTTTTCAACAGGACAATGACCCAATACAAACCTCCAGGCTGTGTAAGGAATGAGTAGGTGTGTCCAAACATTTAATTGGTACTGTATATATAAATATTTTCTGATGCAATTCGTATGATAGGTTAATAATCCAATTCATTGTGGTTAAGATCCTGTAGTGCATCTTTTAAAGGTAGACTCAGCGAAATTAAGTTGCAACAAGCAGCACCGCAGATGGAGATGACCGAGACGCACGACTTTGCTTCACGCTGGTAGCCAGGGAACCAAAACAGCGGAAAAGTTGAGCGTTGCACTTCAACGTTCTTAGTTGTTGCAGAAATCTACCCACTATACCGTTTACTTTCTGCATCTGTCATATCGCAGAGTCTACCTTCAACAGCTGGGTTCTGGGGTATGAAAAGGAAAATAGCCTCTAAGTACTTCACATTATATTACATTAGTATCATCAGTATGACTGCATTCCACATGGTATGCAAACCTGTTGCTAACTGAATGGCAAAGTATAAATGGAATCCTTGGGACATCCCATCGTTGAAGTAGACATTTAAAAGGTTGTGGTAAGGGTTATGGTTAGGATATGGACTTCCCATGAACCCAGATAGGGTTAGTGCAAACTGAATGGTTAGAATAGCCTGCCATCTGGTGGATCAAGTGAGGGAAAAGCCATTTCTTACACTGAGTGTAATGTGAAGTGCCTTTGAAGTGCAAAATACAAAACCAGTCTTGCCCAAACTGTCCATTCTCACTACACACACGATAGGACATGGAAATAAGTCACTTTGTGCTCTTATCCTCAATGTATGTATGCATTGTCGTACTCAATGAATGAGGTAACTTTATGTATTTAAAAACTGCCCAATAAAAATAATGCATTAATTCATTCAGTGCTAGTGGCAATGTAACCAGGGAAAAAACAGTTTGTTGAAAATAGTATATTTAATACAAAGGATCCATAGAAAATCCTGCATTTGTAGTGCATGTATATCAACATGTTAAACACTCAAGTGAAATCATGATAGCCACCTATCAAACATTTTGAGTGGACATTTTCCCGAAAATAAACAACCAATGATCCACAACTCTCAGATTTTGGTTACAGTGGTGAAGAACAATTTATAGCAAATGTGGACAAAAACAATATTAGATTCTCTGAAAATATTGCATCGGGTCTCTTTTCTATTGATCGGTCAGGGGTTCTGCGGATTTCAAAATGATTGTATGAGACCATGAATGAATGATTGAAGAAAAAAAAGTGTATTTTACATTTATTTTTAAGAAGTACCTAACATTGTGTAATGGTTTAAAATGTAAGATCGGACAAACATCTGGCATGGAAAAGACCAGTGGGTCATTGGTCTTACTGCCTTGTGTAGCAAGTGCTAAGGAGCCATATGAAACCAACTATGTTGTAATTTTTCGTGACACTCATAGGGCTGCCTTTAAAGAGACGGTCAATAGTGCGCTGCTTTGAATGTATTTGTAACTAGTTTCTCAACTAGATTCAATTAGACATGTTTGAACTGTTTCTGGTTGACATATGAATATTGTCTCTTAAAGGATGTCTTAATACATGGCCCCACAACTTTACAAGAGCATTATAGGCCTTCAATACACTTTTTGTACACCTGTGGAATAATATAATATTTGATGTGGCCACCTAGTGGTTGTATGATAAGTTTATACATTTCCAGTTTGGTAATGGCAATGTGTCTTAAGGCACTGGCTCGAGATCAAATGCTGCTGGGGCAGTAACAGAAGCTCAGAGAACGCAATTGGCCAAGGCACCATCTGGACAAGCATGTACAAGAGAAAACCCATAGCACAAAATGACAATTCTCTCTGGATGATAAAAATAAGTGCGTTTCCCTGAAGCTTAATAGCTGACAGTACACAGTCTCCACCACCCAGACCCATATCAGTGAGAAAGTAGCAACATTTAGTAGTCAATCTGTATGTGAACGAATTAAGAGCGGTGTCTGGGTTGTCAAGAAAATTAAAATTCAACATTGGCTACAAAGCTTTCAGGAAAGTCACCCCAGATTGGTGAGAATGCATATGGGCCTTAAACATAGATTTCCTAATTAGCCTAGTCTCAAATTGAGCATGATCATGATCATAAACTGACACTGTAATTCTTAATTTAAACATATTACCTTTAAGTTTTTACTGCAAATAAATCAAGAGAATAGCCCCTTAAACGTATCGTCTGGTTAAAAAAAATATAATAAAACAGATACATTTAAGGTCTAACAGATTGAAAAACTACCAGGAATGAAACAACAACAAACTCCGCTTGGCAAGCTTGAGTTCTTGTTTGTGAAAGATGCTAATATAGACACAGTTGCTGACATAGGGATCATTATCGTACAAAGATACTTAATTTTTCATTGGATATTGAAGAAAGGCAAACATACAGGTCCGTAAAAATTAAATTAATACGATACCATTCTCATTTCAGAGAATACATCAAACGTCATGGCATGGTAAATGTAATGTGTTTCTACACTTTCAAAATGGATTTACAATGGAAAACCAATGCAACAAAAGAGCTAATCTCAAAGATTTAGCTGAGAAGTTACGTTGACGTTTGAGTTTTCAAACATTAACAAGAGGGGTATACAACAAAGCAACCGATAGCTACACAGGGTTTTCCCATTTCAGCTCAGGCTTCATCCGTACTACGACGGTGGATATTGCTGTTCCGCGTGCTGCGAACTCTAGCAGGCTTATAACTGCATGTCGCTCGTGGCTAGTTGAACCATAAACTCTTCATTGAGACAATGCAGAAACATCAATCCATGGGCAAGTCAGTGCCATTTTAATTTGTGCCAAAAAGTTAAGTAAATTCAGCAGGCTGTTGTGTGAAATAGACTTTTAGGAGTGCCATCTTTATTTTATTACTTTGCTGTGGTTATCAATGCACTAGCACCTTTATTCCACACTCCCACCAATAAAAGTCAAAAAAGGTTTTACTGTGCATGAAGTTTCAAATGCATTTGTCATTACTTAATGTGTAATGTGATAGGTATTTTAAAATGACTATTTTAACAAAAACAATTGATGAATAAATATTTAAAATCAGTCATCTTCCTCAAATTAAGTGGATGATGACGCAATCTTGGGGAGAGTGAGGGAATCTGATTTTATTGGTCCTCAACTCGTGGCTAAGACACTTAATTCAGGATAAATGTAGTTAGACCCAAGTTAACCTGCCCTGGAGCAGGTTAGCTTTGAAGGATTCGTGGCCATACAACATTTACCTGGCTAAAAGGTGAGCCACTTTCATGGTACCGGTTATCCCAAGTTGAACTCAGAGTTACCTTGCTAACTCAAACTACATATGTAGTATAGGGCTAGCATACTTGATGAGGAACCAAATAGCGCCCCACAGTGGAGGTGTCATAATACCCATAAAATCTAGTAGTCAAACAGGGAAATGGCTCCAACTGTTTTTACACCATACATTTTTCCCATAGGGGATTTTAGAAACACTTAAAATAAGTGCTGTGTTTCGTGTAGGCTTACCCTGGCATGACGCTTGGATAACCATGTAAATCTCTAGGACAAGGGGACTTTTATCAATATATTAGGTCATATTTACTGATTCGAAAATGCTAATTCACATCAAAGCAGACATCATGCAAAACTACAAATCCCTGCAAAACTACAAATCTGACACCTTTGCTAAGAGGTATTGTGTCAATTTAAAAATTACACAAGCCAGATCACAGAATTGTCCATTTAAATACATTTGGCCAATTTCTTAATTACTACATTTAGCTAACATAGTTCATACAGATATTATTACCTTTGCCTCGAGTCAACAGTCTCATCCAGATAATAATGGCACTTATATCCCCTATGGGAAAAATGGTGTAAAAACTATTGGAACCATTCGCCTGTTTGACCGCCTGTTTGACCGCCTGTTTGACCGCTATTATCTATGGGTATTATGACTCATACTGTGGTACTCTATACTCATTGGATTCTACCCTTGCACCATATGATTAGCTACACATCAACCCGGGCCTAATCTCCTGCCCTGGTAAGAATATTAAATTAATCTCTCAGTGGAGCCAGAGAGAGTGGCAATGTCCTTTGAGGAATATTGGGACTGGTGCAGGTCGTATTGTCACAGATTGCACTTCAGTCTTTTAGCCTGAGCTGACCAGCCCAGCCTACATCATAATCATAATAATAATAATAATAATAATAATAATAATAATACAGGCCTTAGGAGCAGTTTACTCATGTCGCAACCCTTAACCCCTAGGAGTCTAGGACACACGCAGGGTGGTGCGATTCTCCTCCTTGGCCCGCTGCTTCTTGGCGAGGTCGCTAGCGATGGCTAAAGCTCCCCCCTTGAGGAAGCGGACAAAGTTCTCCCCAACTAGAGGCCCCATGGCGTACATCCCCCCCTCTGACACCGACTCGTACGTGTATGGGTCAACTTCCAGGGGGTTCCGCCGGCACGTGATTGGCTCCTGGGGGTTGAGGCCGAGGGGCCGTCCGTTCTCAGAAAGGAAGGACAGGTTGGGGTGGGCGCCAATCAGCACCAGGGCCATGGAGACCTGCAGCACGGTGCGACATCCGTCCTCCCCCTCCAGCACGCACTTCCTGTCAGGCCTGAAGGCCACCACCCGGTGTTTGGGCAGGCTGACGTAGCCTGGGTAGGAGCCAGTAGACATGGAGGCGGTGTTGTTTTCCTGTTGGTCCACCAGGGTGCCCGTTCCCCCAGAGCTGGGGGTGTCTTGGCCATGCTGCTGCTGCTGTGTCATCATCTGGTGCACCTTGTGGTACTCAGGGTAGAGGAGCTTGGGAAGCTGGTTGAAGATGAGGCCTGGGTCGGTGACCGAGCGCCGGAAGGCGTGGTACACAGGCGTGTTGAGGTGGTGAGCTGCCAGGACAGCGTCGGCCGCTGTCAGCCCGGCTCCCACCACCAGTACTGGGTCTGAGGTGTGGTCCAGCTGGCCTTTGGAGATTGCTGCCTCTAGCTCCCAGAAGCTGTGGCACACGAAGGGGAGACCCTCACCTTCCACGCCCAGACGGGCCGGGATGTCATGGGTGCCCGTGGCCAGAACCACGTAGTCTGCGCATACTATAAAGGGGACCTCTGACAGACTTCCTTCCCCCAGCTCGTCAGCCTCCCTCTTCTGGGTCCCCTGGACTTTCCAAAAGGAACGGCTGCTGGCCCCTTCGCAGTTCACCCTCTGTATGGAGGTGACGGTGGTGCCGCAGGCGAAGCTGTCCTCCAGGCCCATCTGGTTGACATAGTGCTGGTAGTAGGAGGCAATCTCGGCGGGGGTGGCCCTGTCGTTACGGACGTTCCTGAAACAAAGATTTAAGTATGAGGGTCAGACACCAGTGTTTAAAATACACACAAAAAAAGGTCCTTGGTGACAAAACCTGAATGAAAACAAAAAAACAGCCTCACTCACCAGCCACTTGTCTTTGACACAAAACCATATTTGTTTTGCCTCTATTTTCACTAAACCTAAGGCATTAATACTGGTAGCTAATCCTAGTTCCTAAGCGGCTCAACACAGAAAAAAAATACATGCAAACAAGAATATTTCCCTTAAGTGAACACTCCGATTCAGTAACAGTGATAAGGTCAATCTGGAATGGCTGATTCGACTGTGGCCACTTAAAGGAAAAATTCACACCAAAAACTGTATTTAGTTATTTTTTTATTAGTCCACTGTTACTCTGAACAACAATATAAAACGCAACATGTAAAGTGTTGGTCCCATGTTTCATGAGCCAAAAATAAAGGATCCCAGACATTTTTCAAATGCACAAAAAGCTAATTTCTCTCAAATTCAAATTTTGTGCAGAAATTTGTTGACATCCCTGTTAGTGAGCATTTCTCCTTTGCTAAAATAATCCATTCATCTGACAGGTGTGGCATATCAAGAAGCTGATAAACATCATGATCATTACATAGGTTCACCTTGTGCTGGGGGCAATAAAAGGCCACTCTAAAATGTGCAGTTGTGTCACAGATGTCTTAAATTGAGGGAGCGTGCAATTGGAATGCTGACTGGAGGAATGTCCACCGGAGGCGTTGACAGATAATTGAATGTTAATTTCTATCATAAGATGCCTTTAACTTCGTTTTAGAAAATTTGGCAGTTCGTCCTACTGGCCTCAACTGCAGACCATGTGTAACCATGCCAGCCCAGGACCTCCACATCCTGTTTCTTCATACTGCGGGATCGTCTGAGACCAGCCATCCGGATAACTGATGAAACTGTGGATTTGCATAACCTAAGAATTTTTGCACAAACTGTCAGTAACAGTCTCAGGAAAGCTCATCTGCGTGCTCGTTGTCCTCACCAGGGTCTTGACCTGACTGCAGTTGCGCGTCGTAACCGACTTCAGTGGGCAAATGCTCACCTTCAATGCCCACTGGCACGCTGGAGATGAGTGCCCGTCACGGATGAATCCCGGTTTGAACTGTACCAGGCAGATGGCAGACAGCGTGTATGGCGTTGCGTGGACGAGTGGTTTGCTGTTGTGAACAGCGTGCTCCATGGTGGCGGTGCAGTTATGATATGGGCAGGCATAAGCTACAGACAACAAACAAAACTGCATTCTATTGATGGCAATTTAAATGCACAGAGATACCGTGACAAGATCCTGAGGCCCATTGTTGTGCTATTCATCCGCTGCCATCAACTCATGTTTCAGCATGAGCACGGCCCCATGGCACAAGGATCTGTACAGGATTCCTTCGCACAGCCATTGAAGAAGAGTGGGACAACATTTCACATGCTACAATCAACAGCCTGACCAACTCTATGGAAAGGAGATGTCACGGTGTACGAGGCTGACTGGTTCTGATCCACGCCCCTACCTCAAGATATCTGTGACCAACAGATATATCTGTATCCGTCATGTGAAATTCATAGATTAGGGGCAAATTAATTAATGATTTCCTTATTTGAATTGTAACACTTTGAAATTGATTGATTTTTGTTCAGTGTAATACAGTCCCAAAATATTTTGCATGTCAGGATTCAAGATATTGGACTTAAAAAAGGAAAGTGTCACCTGCCGCAAAACACATCATCACCATGATGTGGCAAGTGAATCTTTGCTTCTGTGGATGAATGAAAAAAATACCAAAAGAAAAGTTAATTTTGTCCTTAATGGTGCTGTAGCTTGTCAGGAGGACCCACCTGCGCTTTTCTCTCATCCACTCCTTAAGCTTCAGGCCGGGCAGTTCCATCCAGTTAGCCAGGCTGAGAGTGAGCATGGAGCCTTCCATCGCCTAAGGAGACAAACACACAAAACACCAGCACCATTAACAACAAGGCTGAAAGCCACATATGCAAACCTGTGTCCCAAATGGCATCCTATTTCCTATAAATGGTGTTACTTTTGGCCTTGGCCCAAAGTGTTCTGGTCAATGGTCATCAGATGCATATTTCACCCACCTTTTTCCCAGAAAGCAATGGTCTGCCATTGTCCCTTGCTGTTTTACATGCCAATGTATTTGCAGGTATGCAAACTACAGGTAGTTTTACGAGCTACATGCCATTAGTTAGCCATGACATATAAACAACATTTTTCCTTAAGTATACTATGTAAGGAATTTACCAAGAGATTGACTATAACTATCCATCTCAAACAAAAAAACGATTACACAAAATAGTAAAGCTGTCAATCAAAATCAGTGGAGTTCATGTCAAGAACATGGAAGTGCTGTTCTTGGAGAGAGTGTCAAGGGTAGAGGTCGACCGATTATGATTTTTCAACGCCGATACCGATTATTGGAGGACCAAAAAAGATGATACCAATTTTTTTTTTTTTTTTTTTTTTTTTTTTTTTTTTTTTTTTTTTTAAATCGGCCAATTTTTTATTTATTTATTTGTAATAATGACAATTACAACAATACTGAATGAACACTTATTTAACTTAATATAATACATCAATAAAATCAATTTAGCCTCAAGTAAATAATGAAACATGTTCAATTTGGTTTAAATAATGCAAAAACAAAGTGTTGGAGAAGAAAGTAAAAGTGCAATATGTGCTATGTAAGAAAGCTAACGTTTCAGTTCCTTGCTCAGAACATGAGAACATATGAATGCTGGTGGTTCCTTTTAACATGAGTCTTCAATATTCCCAGGTAAGAAGTTTTAGCTTGTAGTTATTATAGGAATTATAGGACTATTTTTCTCTATACCATTTGTATTTCATTAACCTTTGACTATTAGATGTTCTTATAGGCACTTTAGTATTGCCAGTGTAACAGTATAGCTTTCGTCCCTCTCCTCGCTCCTCTCTGGGCTCGAACCAGCAACACAACAACAGCCACCCTCAAAGCAGCGTTAACCATGCAGAGCAAGGGAAATAACCACCCCAAGGCTCAGAGCGAGTGATGTTTGAAACGCTATTACCGCGCGCTAACTAGCTAGCCAGTTCACTTCGGTTACACCAGCCTCATCTCGGGAGTTGATAGGCTTGAAGTCATAAACAGCGCAATGTTTGACGCACAGCGAAGAGCTGCTGGCAAAACGCTCGAAAGTGCTGTTTGAATTCATGTTTACGCGCCTGCTTCTGCCTACCACCGCTCAGTCAGATACTTGTATGCTTAGTCAGATTATATGCAACGCAGGACACGCTAAATAATATCTAGTAATATCATCAACCATGTGTAGTTAACTAGTGATTATGATTGATTGTTTTTTACAAGATAAGTTTAATGCTAGCTGGCAACTTACCTTGGCTTACGGCATTCTCAGGCAGTCTCTTTGTGGAGTGCAACGAGAGAGAGGCAGGTCGTTATTGCGTTGGACTAGTTAACTGTAAGGTTGCAAGACTGTCAGCTCGGGGGATCCAAGGTGAAAATCTGTCGTTCTGCCCCTGAACAAGGCAGTTAATCCACCGTTCCTAGGCCGTCATTGAAAATAAGAATTTGTTCTTAACTGGCTTGCCTAGTTAAATAAAAAAAGGTATAAAGAAACAAAATAAAAAACGGCAGATTTCCGATTGTTATGAAAACTTGAAATTGGCCCTAATTAATCGGCCATTCCGATTAAATCGCTCGACCTCTAGTCAAGGGCAGAAGCGAGAGTTGCCACCGACCTGACACACCCACTCAACCAAGAGTACCGCCGATAGAGTCCACCTTAACAATAAATCATTAATCTCCACCAGTATAAGTCAATTGAATAAATACAGTAACTGCACCCCCCCAGAACTTACAAACTGAGTTGCAACCTATATCCATCTGTAAACTGTGTTGTCAGCTGTATTATTTATGCACTTGTGGTGATGCTTATTCCATTTCTGTTAGTCACATGTCTGTGGAACTTGCTCAGTTCATGTGTCAGTTGTTGAATCTTGTTATGTTCATACAAATATGTACACGTGTTAAGTTTGCTGAAAATAAATGCAGTTGACAGTGAGGACGTTTCTTTTTTTGCTGAGTTTATGTATGCGTGCGAGTTTATGTATGCATGCAACTGTCCGTAGGATCTTTTTTGGTTCTACTGTTCTTATTTTAAATTTGTGTAGTTCAGTCCTTTTGCTGTTCTTGTCTATTGATGTTCTGTATCATGTTCTGTTTTATGTTTTGTATAGACCCCAGGAAGAGTAGCTGCTGCTTCAGCAACAGCTAATGGGGATCCTAATAAAATACCAAATACCTAAGGCCTTCAGAGATTTAGACAGACTTCGGAGATTTAAGGCTGTGACAGACCAATTCTGAATGTTAGCAAAGAATGTGTTTATGACCCAATTTTTTTACCCAATTGCAAATCACCACCTGGCTCCTTCCAAAAAGAACCATGTGTGTATCTGAAAATGATTAGATTGTTGTGAGCAACATCACAAGGACAAGATGGAATTCTTGGAATAACCAATCCTTTTTAGATCTGCACAAAGTAGGGACCAGGGGCTCAACATTGTATTGGGCAATTATTATGGACTGGGCACTTACATGCCAGGCTCCTCCTGGAGGTCCTTTGCCAAGCACCAGGTGTGGGGTGGCCCGCTCCGGTTCGTAGCGCCAAAGCAGTGGTGAGGCATGGTCCAGCCCAAAGTCACTGTCGGGCAGGAGCAGGGAGTCAAACAGCACAGCCACGGGGTTGGAGGAGCGGCCCTCTAGTCCCTCACACAGGTACTCCAGGTCCTGCACACAGAAACAAACACGTAAACAACTTAGTACAAAGACTGTGGTATGTAGCCCTACCTACCTATTATGTAATTTGTTTTAGGGTCTAGATCATTGAAAAACAAAATGCCACCCTTTATCAAGGACACTAATAAAGCTTTTTACTAAGCTTGTAACATGGACACAACTTTATTTACAAAACCTCCTGTAGCCTACATACAGACCTTACTTAGGGCCACACAAATATTTCTACTGAGCATACATACAGGTAGTAATAGTTGCATAACTACCAACAAACAATAAATGGTAAACACAAACAGACAGCATTTTACAGAACATTTTAACTAGCACCTACAACCACCCCGGGCAACTGTAAACCAACACCCACCACGCTAGGTATAAAATGCAAGTTGTCACAGAGACATTGTGAAGACAGATGAGGTGTCATTCTTACCAGCTCCAACAATGACAAATGAGGCTGTTGATCCAGCTTGCCTTGCAGTAGGGGGTTAGGGTGAGTGCCCTCTGGAGACAGGTAGGGGGTGTAACCTGACAACAGATATGACAGGCAGATGCCCGAGGGGCCGTTACCTAGGAGAGAAAGGGAAAGAGGTGCAAGTTCAGACAAGTTGAATAAATTTAACCACTACAGTTTTTGTTTGTTTATGTAGGCTAGGCTACTAGGCTACCTGGGGCAGCAGGTAGCCTAGTGGTTGGAGCATTGGACTTGTAACCAAAAGGTTGCAAGATCAAATCCCCGAGCTGACAAGGTAAAAATGTGTCGTTCTGCCCCTGAACAAGGCAGTTAACCCACTGTTCCTAGGCCGTCATTGAAAATAAGAATTTGTTTTGCCTAGCTAAATAAAGGTAAAAAATATATAATAATGTAGTGCCTTAATATTATGTAAGGCAATATATTAACATTAATTGGGGGCTCATACAGACTTTGGCTGTCATTAAATTTTGTCAGCCGGTTATTGCCAGGCAAAAGACTGCTGGTCTCACGATAATAGACAGTCAATTAACATAAACACGTTTAGTATCTCCAGGCCTTCACACATACAAGCCACTGATGCACGCCTTTGGAACATCTAAATTTTAAATTGTCTAAAACAATTTAATATCCATCACAATAAATCCATTATTTTAAGCAAAAAAGTTTGCGCTCTGTTCCTTGCCTCAGGCTGCACAGGCTATTCTAACATCAAGTGATTATATTTTCCCCATCAGACTATTTTCAATTATGTCTTTACTAATAGGTCAAATTAGTTTTGGTTAAGAACTAAAATGGCCAGGGGAAAAAAGGAGTCATCCATATGCACTCAAATAGTGAATGGAGGCCGCGTTCCTGCTGGTTCAATTTTCAAATCAGCCTGGGTAGGCTACTCTGGTTATTTCACTCCACGAACCAACCACTGTTTGAAGAGCATGCAGCCTCTCGCTGCACGACAGATGATATTCCGCCCAAACTCTGTGTGCCATGGGCCCTCCAACCCTGTTCCTGCAGCTAGCCAGTGCTTAAATTGGGAAAACAAGTGAAAGTTGTTCGGGAGCGTCAACAGTAACATGTTTTCACAACTAAAAATATTGCATTAAACTGTTGACAGCCCTCTCTGCACAATCAAGAAAGGAATGAAGGAGAGCGGGGAGGAGATTGAAATACGGTGGTGAGATTCTGTAACTATAAGGTAATGTGTCAGTCTATAAATGATGAACATGTTTTTATGCCCTATTACGAGGCTATTCAAAATCAAATACAAATTGTAGGCTAACTCCGTTAGACAACCTGAACAATCAATGAACAAACAGTATCACCTAGGCGTTCTCGCCCAGACTAATGAATAGAAAGTTTGGCACGTTGCATAAGGTAAC
Source organism: Oncorhynchus mykiss (assembly GCF_057628025.1). Classification (NCBI taxonomy): domain Eukaryota; kingdom Metazoa; phylum Chordata; class Actinopteri; order Salmoniformes; family Salmonidae; genus Oncorhynchus; species Oncorhynchus mykiss. The sequence goes on from NC_143038.1 coordinate 23,312,298, forward strand.
CAGTCCATCCGGTATGCATAATAACAGTCAACACTCAAAAGATAATTACAATATTTTTTTTAATTTTGGAGTATAGGCTACACATATTATCTACCAAAGACAAGTTAAATATTTGTATGTATTTATCAGTTATGTATTGTACAACATTTTATAACGGCACAATCATTATTTTAATTCTGTTTTTTTCCTTCTTTTTTGGGCTCATTTATAGGCCTACGTATTCTCTCTCATATACGTATGGATGTTTTGAATTATTCACAACCTTAGAAAGCGCTGTCCATCTTGTTATGTTAGGCTTTGAAACCTGTTGTTGAACTTCTTTCTTCAAATTGATCAATCACAGTGAGGTGAGTTTTAAAAGCATGATACTGTTTTGATGATTAGTGTTTGATGCGACTTTTGATTGCATTTGCATTGATGTCAGTGTGGTTAGGGACAACAGGTCCATGAGTACCAGGCCATTAGCGACCTGATGGTCATTAGTGAGTAGGGTACCACCAAGCATGTCCGGAGTGCATAAGAGATTACCGTGATGTCAAATTTTACTGCAGTAATGGCTTGTGACTGCTGGTGTGGTGGTAATATGTTCACCGCAAAAGCCCTACATACAGAATGTTTGAGGGCTCATCAGGAATGTAAAAATCTGATATGAGAATCAACCATGAATAGCAGTCAAAAAAGTATTTGTATAAAAATATACTTGGCTTTTAAGAATGCCTCGCTTAAGAACAGGCTAAAAAAGTTGAGTCATTTGACATAGGTGTTCTTCTTAAAAGGGGAGCACACAAGGGCCTTCATTCTAAGAAACTAGGTTCTTATGGGGTCGTTCCACCACAAAAAGCACAAGAAAGGGGATTGACACCCACCATCTCAGACTGTTCCGACATTGTTTGTTGTAAGAAACATAACATTAACATCCCTGCGACATTATTGTGTTGAAATATAATCTTGTCTCTGACATATTAAGGTAATTGACTGCAAACAAATAGACTATTTTAATTTACACGATTCATATCATTTTCAATACATATAGTACTTAACATCCAAACGTTTCTTTCTAACTATGAGTAAGAATCCAAAGAAATGTTAAGCCACCCACCTCATACCCAACAATGAGTATACAGTATCAGTTATCTATGAATAGTATGGAGATGTATTGTTTTTCATCCTATGCAATGTATTCTCAGTGAATTTGATGGTGTTTCTTCCCCCCCCCCCCCCCGTTCATAGAAAATATCAAATTGAAGTTGTTAGGTTTATGTCCCATCCTACATCCTGAAACTACCATGTTCTGCAATAAATTATTTTAATTTCTCAGAGATCCAATTATCTTTCAACAAAAATAATGTTGTAGAAATGATAATCATAACGGTTTCTAACTACAGAAATCATTTTAGAACAATCTGATATGGTGGGTGTCATATCTTGGAACGACCCGATAGCCTTGTGAGTCTACTAGGATCTAGGGCACTTGACATTTTGGTGACAATGCATCCTTTCACCCACCGTATGCAATTTGGAAATTGCCTCAGAAGAGAAACACTGTTGTGCAAAGTGTTACTTCCTTCCCTATAATACCGGTAGCAGTTTCATAGTCTAGTCCCTGAGAAGATCTTTGACCAAATTCCCTACTGTGTGTAGAAATAACTTGTAACCAAATCTGGTTTTATAGTCAAGTCTTTCAGAGCTGAATGTGTACAGTAACCCCAGTCTTACCGATGACAACAACTGGCAGAATCTCTCTGGGAAGGATATCTTTATTTTGCAGGTCCATGGCTACTGTATGCTTTTATCTGCAAGGAGAGAAAAAAAAGGGACGTTAACCATTAGCCTTTAAATTCCTGCTCTGGTCATCTACTTCAGTACATTTCCACAGTCCACCAATGACACGTCGCTGTCCGACACCATTGCCAAGCTGGTTTCCATAACTGCACATAAAAAGAAACAAAACACTTCCGTCTGGGCGAGACCAGCCTCCGTGTCCTCAAGTCAAGGTGAACGTGTACAGATAAGATAAATGTGGAACGGAAACTGCAGCTAAAACTCAACTCAAATAGTTGAGGGAGAACACTTAAAATGGCTGGGAAGGGTCCAATAGTGATCTAATTTAGCCAGGAAGGGGGCGAGGACAGCTTTAAGCATGTAAGGGGAGAAGTAGTACAGTAGTGAAGTGAGTAATGGGGGGGAAGAGACAGGTCATACCAGAAAGCTCTGGGACCCCTACTGGATCCTTGCAGAGGCTTACAGCAAGCAGCGTGGTTATACAACTCACTTTGCATGTAAGCGTGACTCGGCAGAAAGTTTAAAGCGATAGCGCAGCAAGCAGCTTTTTTATCATCTCAATCCGGCTGAGCCGGACTCACAATGCAAAGGAAACTATGTGGACTGACTAAGATTTGACTGTTACAAGCAGATGTTCCTTACCTTTTCTAGTGACAGTCAGTGCAATATTATTTAAATACTTTAACCCATATTATTTATAGGCTTATATAGAACAGCTGGACAGGATTAAAGTGAGATATTAGCCTACACAAGATCTAGGTTAAGATGTCCTTGTTAAAAACATTTTGTCAGACCACAACATAAATATTGACATTTCAAATGTTTTTTTCTTGTATTCATCCCAAAGAATTACATTGTGCTCAGTTGTCACATTACTTACTGTCGTCTCTGTCTGCCTGCCTTTCAGTACATGTGTCAGTCTGTACTTGTCCGTGAATGACATGTCAGTGATCAAAGCCTGCATACATTTGCAGTCGTTACAGCTACATATTTTGTCAAGGTAGGTCATGCTGGGGGCGAAGGCTTACTTGTCTGAAATGGGACAACTAATAGCTCAATTTGTCAAACTGCACCTCTCCTGTAAACGTTTCAACTAAAGAGTCTTTTCGTGGTTAAATAAACTTGGCAGACGATTGTCTATAAAATATTGTTCAAGAAAGCAGTCATAACCAAACAAGTCAACTTTACAGTAAACTTTTTCTCCGCCCACAGCCTTTTTTCTACGCCTAGTATGATAGGCCTGGGGTAGCCCAAAGGCCGGCAGATGCCGATGTTGGGTCGTTTCATCTTAACGTCTAAAGGGACTGTACGAAGCCCGCAATACACTCGTATCCGGATGTAATACGGATCCGGACGTAATACGGATGTTGCGTATTACGTACAGCCAATCAGGTTGCAGTAGCCTGTTTACCTTTTGTCTGAATGCTGTACTCAATGTCAGGAATTAGCATTAGCCACCATAGCATGGCAGTGGAAAATGGTGTTTCATAAAGAAGGTAACGAAATGTTTAAACTAGAGAGAAAATGTGATTATTGAAAAAATCTTGGGAGTTCGCATCATTTACTATCATCCTAAATTAAGATAGATATGGCAAAATAATTCTAATTCATGATTATTATGCTACTTTCCATAATGTGGACAATATGTGTTACTACATTACACATGCAGAAGTTTTGGACCACATACAATTGAGGGGAATTACACTTTTTTTTTTTTACCTCAGACTGGTGGTGTTAGTTTAAAAGTTCATAGTCATGATGACAAGATCAATTGCTTAAAACATTTTTTTTTTCTTCCCCCAGTTGATTTCATCATTGGTTTTGTACTGTTGATTTCGTCTTAGAACACATCTAGGAACAGGTTTGCCTTGCATAAACAGAGTCCCTTTGGACGACGGTAAAATTAAACGACTCAATCCCGCCATCTGCCGGTCTTTGTTTCACTGTACCAATGATGTAATCCTGCCAGAGCACCACATGAGGTTATGATATAACTGCGAACGACTCAATGCGCTATGGTTATAAATAATGTGCCATGTTAAACATAAATGTAATACATGTCAATATTCGCCATGCTAGCTGAAAATGCTTGTCAAATTAGCTCGCTAGGTTCGAATGAATCATGGGTCCTATATTATAGCCAATAATTTCCGTCCATGCGCTACGCGAGACCTGCACAGTACCCGCAACCAAGCCCGATTGTAAGTCTCGTAGTGGACCATCTGACGGCAGCCGACGCAGCCTTCTAACTGGACTGTAGCCTTCTAACTGGACTGTAGCCTAATTGTCGATAGATTAAAGTTACACACACAACCTGAATTCAACGCAAAACGTCTAGACTGATAGCCTTGTTTAAATGATTTAGATTTCTACTTTAATGCTGGGTTCCCGTCTACGGTTTCCATCCGCAACCGGCACATTGAAACCAAGTCAAATTCGCTATTTACCAACAGACACATCAGCAAGCCTAGAAGACGTCGGAGAAAAGCTAAATGGGCCCAATAAGGAGAACGAAAATGTTGAAATATTGACTACAATGTTTCCACTTACCGATAGCTATGAAGACAAGGCTACCGTTGATATCCCTTAAACGTTGCTAGTTATCAAACGCCTACCCTTGATGAAAACCTTCGATTCCTTCCCCAGGCAGGTTCAACCGACTGCAATCTCTAAAGATATGCCTCAAATTCTCGTTATGTGACTCTTTCACCGACATGTGTAAAATGCTGCAATGTTACGGTAACCCGCGATGGAGGAAGAGCATGAACTAATTTTATAATTCCTATTTGCGTTGTGTTCACCAGCCACTCATGGTCACCTTCTTCTTCGTCTTTTGGGATTGGGTTGGTGGATCGCATCCAACTTTAAAGTGCATACACCGCCACCTACTGTACTGAAGTGTGAGCCCAGTCACGGCCTACCTACATTAAATTCTCTTAATTATTCCGGTTCCTAAATAATAATAATAATTACACCAATTAACCCTACACCTATATATCACTATTTCATAAAACATGTAAATCACCACCCCATTAACTCTTTTGCATTCAAATATTGTATACCCAGGTACTTCTCTTCAACTGCCACCGATACTCATTAAAAACCCACTCCCCCATTCCACTACTTTGACCCTATCTGCTCCTGCACCATGTCAACATACTGGGATGACGGGACACCATCCCTCAACACACCCTGTAGTTCTTCTGAATTCAAATCTCGTATACCCAAATACTTCTATGCAGCTTCCACCACAGCATATATTTTCTGCGAGTTTACATTCCATTTCTGCAGTACAGTTGATAACCATTGCTACGAAGCCAACCTTACTCAAACATAAATCACTCATTGTCCTATCCCTCTGTGCTGGTAAAAATCTACTCACTGGGATCCTCTCAGGGTCCCTCACCCTTGACCCATTATCCTCTACTTTTTTCACTGCCTCAACATACAACACTTCCTGCACAACTCTGACTCTGGCCACTTCAACCTGCCTCTCTCGTCATGGTCATCTGAAGATAATGCTTGAAATTACTATAGGCTTCCTCCTTGATGATGCAATCTGCGCTATCTGGGATCCTTGGGACGTCCCTACCCCATTGAAATTTACATCTTGAATGCTAGGGGTTAGGGTTTAGGGTATGGACGTCCCAAGGATCACAGATAGCACTGAACATCATGCAAGCAACTGGGCAAGTTTGTTTTGAATGGTCTGGTGCCGAGGGTGGATGGAGATTTCCCTCAAGGACAAATGGAATGATCTCAAATGAAGAACGGTGTGATTTCTACCCACAATTCGGGGCCGCAATTCGCATGCCTTCCTGCATGCGTTCACACACTTGCAGAGGCCACTTACCACGTTCACATCCTAGTTGGAACTAGAAAACTCTGAAATTTCCGACTTGCTGACTTGTTGAACTACAAGCATGTCGGAAATGTTTGAGTTTACTAGTTCAGTCTAGCATGTGAACGCGGCAACTCTCACTATTGAAGGTAGCTGAACCCATGGCTGTGTTCAAGATCATCAAAACCGGGATGAGTCATGGGTAAATTGTGACTGACTGATCTACGAATAATATTGAGTAGTTTTTAGGATGCAAGGTGATTTGTAGATCAGTCAGTTTCGACTTGCCTTTAAACACAATGTCGAACGAGCCCTGTGTGTCTTGTGTGTGTACTTTGTTTGTTTGCGAGTGTTTCTTGTTATAATCATTCCAAATACTTTTATATAGTCAATAAGTTTCTAAAAACGCTTCTGTTTCTGTATTTGTAATGTATGCGTGTTTACATTTAAATGTTGTTTATGGTGTGTCTATGACTGAAACATTGTTTCCCCTGCTGCTTTCTTGGTTGAACCAGGTCTCTCTTTAAAAATATATTTTATCTCAACGAGCCTAACCTGGATAAATAAAGGATAAAAAAATAACATAAATGTAGGCATTCTTGCACATGCAGGAACCCCTCTTTATACTTCTATTGGTAGATTTTTAAGCTAGGTCTCCGGTACACAGGCAGGAGCACTCCAGCACAGTAGGTGGCGGTAATGCACCAATAACACAGGTGGGAGGCGAGGGCCGCGATCTAGGACACTGGTAGACACGACTAGACAGTGTCCTATGGGGGGTGATAAGAGGCATATATAAGCCAAGGCAACCGTACCACCGTGTGGCTGTTGCCTAGCATTGCACGTCTGACTGACATGACATGATACAAACACCTTACTAACGTCTGCGTGACGCCTGTGTCGCATGTTAATAAAAGTCATAATGTGCATAGTTTATATTTATATTAATAAAATCTCAACCATATGTGTTGGAAACGTACAATGTTTCCCGTGCAAGCAGACATTCCGACGTAGCCACCTTGAACTACAGTGTAGCCTACGACTTGTGTATTTCCTGTTATCGCTAATGGCCTAGAAAGGATGATGTCCAATCTATAGGTAATCTGTCTTTCCCTCAACACCTCCTGGCATGGTATGTTATCTTTTCTCGCTGCATACAGATCTAAATGTTGTTGGCCAATCACAGACTGTGATGTTACCAGTTCCCAGTAACCTACATTTGAGAACCAATAAGGGTTGTGTCCACGGCTTTCAGTCGAACCAATAAGAGTTGTGTCCACGGCTTTCAGTCGAATATAGAGGAGTTAATTAGGTGCTATTCAGAATCCTTGGGATGTCCCTACCTCAAACAAGTATAAATGTAAAATGGTTAAGTTTAGGGTAAGAACGACCCAAGGAATACGGATAGCAGTGACCGTTCACAGAGTGAGAGACTGGCACGGTATTTGAGAGCTCGGCGGCTTCACAGACATTAATTCGTTATATGTTTTACAAGCAGCAGAAGCGTTTTGCGAGTGTCTGCCCTAGATAGTTTCCTTAGAGACGATGAAAATAATTACCAAAATGTACTTGATCCAATTGAGGAGTAAGTAGGCTATATTTAAGTAGTGATACCGTTAGGAAATATTTAGGCCTACTGTGTTAAGGCAAATTTGGTTTATTTGAAAATAATTACTTTTTTTGTTGACAACATATTGTCGAAAGCATGTAGGCAATATTATTTACTGAGGAGTTCATATGCTTTCCCAGAGGGTCCTTGCTATTAGGGATCCTTGGGATGTCCCTACTGCTATCAAGTATAAATGTAAAATGGTTAAGTTTAGTGTTAGTTTAGGGTAAGGACGTCCCAAGGAATACAGACAGCAGTGACCATTCATAAAGTGAGAGACAGTAGAGACAGTATTTGAGAGCTAGGAGGCAACACAGAAATACATTTTATTTACAAGTGGCAGAAGCGATTTTCGAGCGTCTACCCCAGATAGTTTCCTTAGAGATAATGAGGCCTACTGTGTTAAGGCAAATTTGGTTTATTTGAAAATAATTACTAAACACATGAATAAAGGAAACATACCTAATTGGCTGCTTATTACAGAAGGGAGGATGTCAAAAACTTCACACTTATTATTCCTGGCATGAATTTACGCTTCAGCCTTAATTATGATAACGTTACCATCCTAACATATACACTTCAACCTTTGCGAACAACACGCAAAGACATGAAAACTTAGCTAACACAGATTGCCTACGTGTGTTGCTACGATAATAATCCCCATTACAACAGTTCTTAGTCACATAGTTCCGCTTGTCTTATCATTTCCCCCCGCATAGCGAACACATAAACAATAAAAAAAAAAAAAAAACAACGACATAGACTTACAGGTTAATTGTCAATTACAGGTTTCTTGATGATTTGTGTGAGATTGATGCCTTAGAAACAAACTTGTCTCCATTGACAATCCAAGTTAATTCATGATGGTATTTTATGGCTCTAGGAAGACATTAGGTGACTTGGTGAGAAGTGTCAGCAGCTTCACAAGGCTTAATTCTGGCATGAATCACCCCCCATAGCGTCCCTCACTCCCTTCTGCCAAGCACTGCTTTCCCTTAGCGAGTATTCAGACCCCTCTAGCGACACATTTTCAAAACATCAACTAGGGGCAAATCTAGCGACTTTTTCTGGTGCAATTGGAGGCTTTTGTAGACTCTGACGTGAAAGCACATATCGTTCTTGCTCTTCTCAACGAGCAGCGGGTGCTGCCGTGGGCCCCACCCCTGTCCCAAAGCACTCACAGGCGGCCCAGTCCTCGCGCAGCAGTCCCTCCCAGCTGCAGTCAGAGCAGGAGATGTTCACCCCTCCATGTCCAGACTGCAAATTAATCATGCATGCGGGAAGCCGCCACTGGCGGGATGTAAATGTAAAATGTTCTTTGTCTAAAATAAATCACTACACAAAAATAAATCACTGCATTTGACACACACAGCCTCTGTCACTTACTCACCTTGTCCACTGTGTGTGTGCCTCTCTGTGACATAAGCTAAACATCTAGCTGGCTAGCTCATCATGTCTCAGTCTAAACTGTACACTCAAAAATACAGAAAGGAGTGGGAATCAAACCCTGAATTCAAAGGCTGGGTGAAGCCGTTCATTGTAGATGATACACGGGCATGCTGCCTGTTTTCTACGCCAAACTTAGTGATGTAAAAAAACACATGACAACTAAAAACATACTCAAAAGGCAAAGCCTTATAACAGTTCCACCCAAAACAAGCTGCCATTCATGGTAAAAAATTAGCTATCGCTGAACAACACTGTTCCTTCCATGCTAGCATGTGATCACATTGGAGAAGCATGTAGAGCTGCTTTCTCAAACTCCACTGCTGCTACCCACTTCAAAATGCACAGGACAAAGTGCACAGAAATGATTAATGGTGTCCTAGCACCATACTTTCTGAAAAAGTTGGTCGCAGATGTGGGTGACCAGCGTTTCAGCCTCCTCCTCGATGAGTCCACGGATGTAAGTGTTTCTATGTACCTGGGGGTTGTGATAAGGTACTTTAGTGACACCAAGCAGACAATTGTATCAACATTTCTGGGGCTTGTTGAGTTGGAGGGAGGCAATACTAAATCTATAGCCTGTGCTGTTGTGGCTTTCCTCGAGAAGTTTTGTCTTAAAAAATAGAAACTCCTGGGGATAGGGACTGACAATGCCTCTGTTATGACGGGGATTAACAATGGTGTCCATAAAGTGCTGAAGGAGGAGTATGGGCCCAAATATCTGGTTTTTATTGCCTGTGTGTGCTACTCTCTACAGCTTGCTCATTTGTCGTTCTAAACATTTTTAGGGTGTTTTTTACTCACTTTTTGTCTCTCCCACAACATTATTCCTCTCTTCTACAGCATCCATCACAATTACATGCACTTGGCCAATTATGCAAATTAGGTGATGATTAGGTGATCATTTAGCGACTTCTAGCAACTAGCCAATAGCTACTTTCCTTACGGAGGAGTTGATAACACTGAGTACTAGCTAGCTAGTACTCCGGTAATGTTATGGAGGTGGGGGCGACACTGGTAGCTACAGTAGTACACCGGTAGACAGTGTACTTCGTCCCCGCCTCCTGAACACTGCTTTCCTGCAGTTATGTTAACGTTACGGTGAGGGTAGGTTCTAGGCAGGTGGGACCAATGACAAGAGTGTGCAAAGCTGTCATCAAGACAAAGTGTGGCTACTTTGAAGAATCTCAAATATAAAATGTATTTTTAATTCTTCAACACTTTTTTGGTAACTACATGATTCCATATGTGCTATTTCATAGCTTTGATGTCTTCACTAATATTCTACAATGTAGAAAATAGTAAAAATAAAAACCTTGAATGAGTAGGTGTGTCCAAACTTTTGACTGGTACTGTAGTGGAGGCAGCGCCTGTTTTTTTTTACGACTAGCGGTAACTCTCTGTGGTTCTAAATCAATAGTTGTTTAGTTCCAAAATGTTAAAAACATTGACTTTCTTGAACATGCTGTAGATCATGTAACTGCAATATGTTTTGTGGACTTCACAGGACAGATGTTGCTCTCCAGTTTTGTGATGAAACAAAGGTGTAATTGAATTTATTCTGCCACTGTGTCTTCTAATTGTTGTAGCCTTAGGCCTACATATCACGGTGTCAAGGCATATGAACTAACAGGTTATAGAGCAAACAAAGCAATTATCACAACACATAGGTTGTAATATGCCTTTTTTCCCCCTGGCTTGGCTTCCCCAGTGATCTTACCCATCAAATCAAATCAAATTGTATTTGTCACATGCGCAGAATACAACAGGTAGACCTTACCGTGAAAAGCCCTTAACCAACAATGCAGTTGTAAGAATTTTTTTACACTTTTTTAAAACCTTCATTTAACTAGGCAAGTCAGTTTAGAACAAATTCCTATTTACAATGACAGCCTAGGAACAGTGGGTGAGCTGCCTTGTTCAGGGGAAGAATGACAGATGTTTTCCTTGTCAGCTCAGGGATTTGATTCAGCAACCTTTCGGTTACTGGCCCAACGCTCTAACCACTAGGTTACCTGCCGCTGAAAATAGAGTTAAGAATTATTGTTATTGTTTTTAAATAACACAATTAAAAAACAATAACAAGGCTTTATACAGGGGTTACCGAGTCTATGTCAGGGTACAGGTTAGTCAAGGTAATTGGTACATGTAGTACGGGTAAAGTGACAATGCATAGATAATAAACAGCGATTAGCAGCCCATGCACCGCAACTGCTGTTAGAGACTGAACATTGTATATGAAAGTATCAGAATGTATATTTATGTAGCTATTTTTCTATTGATAATGAGAACTGTGAATGTATTTTTCTACAAAGCAATTGTAATGAACCAGATAGACCTTTGCCGTTTGGAAACATCTTTTAAAAGAAATTTGGATTCAGGAAGGGAATGAGAATGGACCGGAAGAAGCAGAGGCTTGTAGATGAAGGATCCAGGGGTTGGACTCTAGAGTTTGTCTTAGAGTCTCAGGTAGACATCATCGTCAGGCCGTGGTAGTGTAAGGGACATTTTAATGTTTGTGCTATTCTTATAACTCATTTCTGTGTTCTAGTCATGTGTTGTTCTATAAACCAATTTCTGTGTTCACGCAAGTGGTTGACTGTACAAATCACACCTATCAGTAGCTGCAATTTGGCAGTACGCCCAGACGTTGTTTTGAGAACAAACAAAAGATATCTCAGTTTCAAGGTCTCAGCTTAGAAAGAAACCTTATGAGGTGTTGGTCCGTCACTTGTTATGAAACAGTATCGGTCACATGAATAGACCAAACCAGCGGTCTCCCAAACATTAGCAGGAAAGGGGCAAAGCCTGTGGTCTCTGTGCTTTGCTATTGTCGGCAGGGCTCCATCGGATGGTACAGCGTGGTGTGAGACTTCTGAACACCTACAACACTCAACAGTTCGGGCAATTCTACAGCCGTACACCTCAATCTCCAGCTCACATACTCCCAAAGGCCTCGTCTTCAACCCACCACAACCAACCACTGTCAAGCATAGCTCTCACTTCCACTCCTATTAACACCTTGGCATAGAATAAATCATCATATGGGTAAAGTCTCTGTGTGTTCTGCATTATGATACTCTTCTCAGGCTCCATTTCGTCACAAACACTTTTACATACTGTAAGGGTTTTCCTGTGGTGAAGGAGAGGCGGACCAAAATGCAGCATGGTGGTTATTCATGTTTTTAATAAAGACAACTATACATGAACTAAACAAAACAAGAAAAGTGAAAACCTAAACAGTCCTATCTGGTGCAAACACAGAGACAGGAACAATCACCCAGAAACACAGTGAAACCCAGGCTACCTAAATATGGTTCTCAATCAGAGACAATTACTAACACCTGCCTCTGATTGAGAACCATATCAGGCCAGACATAGAAATAGACAAAGAAGACATCCAACATAGAATGCCCACTCAGATCACACCCTGACCAACCAAAACATAGAAACATACAAAGCAAACTATGGTCAGGGTGTGACACATACAGACTCCAAATCAACAGCTCTCACTGATGGTGACTCTACAAAAGGCCCAACACTCTCCCCTTCTACATGCAGGCCTACTAGTTTTCCGGGAGCTGAGCAGTGATTACTGTAGGGACTCCACCAGCTGTGCTCAGAGCTACGGCCTTGGGGCACTGAGAGCATGCGTGGCCAGCTACATGACAAATAAAGCAGAGTTGATTGGCCCTGCAGTGAAAGTAAGTATCATGTCCACCCTTCCCGCACACTTCACATGGCCCATTAGACTTCAATTAGATCCTAATCCCTTTATAGAACTGACGGTCAGACTGTTGTGGCCTCTGCTCCAGCACACACTCCAGCATTGCAAGGATACATTCCATCGGCTCAGCTGAGCCCTGAATAGTCTGGGCTGGGGAAGGCAACGCATTAGGTACTTCCATGTGGGGCCTCACATTAGGCATGGTAAGTGGCATGACAGCACCAACTTCCTGCTTCATTGTTGCGACTGACTCACCTTAGATAAGTGAGAGTACCTCCGCTCCCTCATGTATTCATCCAACCTCTCATGAACATCTGCAGCGGTCCACTGCTGTAATGGCTTGCACTTAAAGATAAGCGACAGTTCAGCGTTAGGGCAATGTCTGATGAACATGACTGTGAGCTCACGAGACAGAGAGAGAGAGAGAGAGAGAGAGAGAGAGAGAGAGAGAGAGAGAGAGAGAGAGAGAGAGAGAGAGAGAGAGAGAGGACACTTTTTTTGTCTCTTTAGACAATCTTCAGCAACCTCCATAGCCCTATTTAGTCTGAGCCAATAGTCAAATGGTTGTTCATCAGTCAGAGGTAATGTGGCATAAAAGTCAGCGAGGGGCATGCTAGAAAAATACCATACCCCTAGAGCTGCATGCATTCCCCATAACATTGTCCCCAACATGTCCAACAATTGCCTTTGACTCCAAACAGGAGTCAATGTTCTCCCAATGGAACGGCCAATCTGCTGTACTATGTTTGCTATGAAATCCATGGAGACCTCCCCACTCCCTGTATTTGGCAAACCTCTTTCATTCACATCCTTGGGCGTTTCCATGGGTAAACTATCATCAAAACTCCCAAAACCATCCAGTTTAGGTATAGGTGTAGAAGCAACTTGAATTTTGGCTGAACCCCTAGCAACAGATGGTGACAGATTAAATGTCAGGAAACCCCTACCTCTCCCAACACCTTCCATCTTAATAATGGGAAATCAACACACTAAAATCAAAATGCAAATAGCAATATATATATATATATATATATTATATATTATTATTATATATATATCTAACATATATATTGTATACTGGTAAAACTCACCCTAGTTACATCAGATATACATTAGAATTGCAAATAAACAAGTAACACAAAAGTTATCGTTTAACAGTGAAGAGAAAGTCCCAATCAATATAGAAAGTCTCAATCAGAGAAATCATAAATTTCGATAATAAAACGTTGCAGTAGCGCCCTCCTGTGGCAAAATGCGATATCGCCATAAACTGCACCAGCAACGTCTTATCTGATTCTCCAACGGCAACCACGGCGAAGTTCTGAGATGGAAATTCAGCGAAGGACGATCCGATCCAGAAGAACGGTCACGGCACCACTGTAACAGTACTCTTCTTGCGTTGTGTACAATCAATCATCGACACAAACTCCAACTTGTAGCACCAGTCATAGAGATTTATTCTGATAGAAACAGCACAAAATTGCACGTCATGCAATGCACGGCTCACCATCCAACTCTGCACTCACGTATGCTGGTTTGGTGCTTGTACACTGGGCCGATTCTAGTTACCAAAATAATACAACAATTACAATATACAATATAATATTTTGAACAATGTACCTGATAGAAACAGCACAAAATTGCACGTCATGCAATGCACGAGCCGTGCTCTGCACTCACCACCCAACTCTGCACTCACGCACTGTACAAAATATACGAACCCCCCCACCAGACACAGTAAGTGTCACGTTCTGACCTTAGTTCCTTTATTTTGTCTTTGTGTTAGTTTGGTCAGGGCATGAGTTGGGGTGGGTAGTCTATGTTCTTTTTTCTATGTATTTCTGTGTTTGGCCTGGTATGGTTCTCAATCAGAGGCAGCTGTCGATCTTTGTCTCTGATTGAGAATCATACTTAGGTAGTCTGTTTTCCCCATTTTAGTTGTGGGTGATTCTTTTCTGTTTAGTGTTTTTTTGTCACCTTACAGGACGGTTCGTTTGTCGTTTTTGTTCAGTGTTCAGTTGTTTTATTAAAATAATGAACAATTACCACGCTGTGCATTGGTCCTCCTCTCTTTCTCCAGATGACAACCATTACAGTAAGTTGCTAGCTGGAATTCTCTACAACAAAATGCACAACAAATATGCACCATAAAACACTACATCTTATGATCTAAATTGAACATTTAAATCATCATTTGGGAGTATAAAAATCACTTTTTTTGACGTACAGTGCTTTGCAACAAACAACTTACCGCTGGTTTGGTGCTTGTTCACTGGGACGTGTTACGGTGAGTGAATGAGGACCCAAAAGCGAACTAACTTAAACAGAGCTTCTTTAATAACCAAACATAGGTAGGCTCAGATAGACCGGCAGATTCCGACAGGACAGGACAAGGTTACAGCAAACATGACGATAGTCTGGCTCAGGCATGAAACACAACAAACAAGAATCCGACAAGGACAGGAACAAAAACAGAGAGAGATATAGGGGACTAATCAGAGGGAAAAGGGGAACAGGTGGGAGAAGGGGTGACGAGGTAGTCAAGAGGAGACAAGGAACAGCTGGGGGAAAGCGGGGGAGAAAAGGTAACCTAATACGACCAGCAGAGGGAGACAGGGTGAAAGGAAAGGACAGAAAGACACAACATGACAATACATGACAGTACCCCCCCACTCACCGAGCGCCTCCTGGCGCACTCGAGGAGGAAACCTGGCGGCAACGGAGGAAATCCTCGATCAGCGCACGGTCCAGCACGTCCCGAGAGGGAACCCAACTCCTCTCCTCAGGACCGTACCCCTCCCAATCAACGAGGTACTGGTGACCACGGCCCCGAGGACGCATGTCCAAAATCCTGCGGACCCTGTAGATGGGTGCGCCCTCGACAAGGATGGGGGGGGGGGGGGAAGACGAGCGGGGGCGCGAAGAACGGGCTTAATACAGGAGACATGGAAGACCGGGTGGACGCGACGAAGGTATCGCGGAAGAAGAAGTCGAACTGCAACAGGATTAATGACCCGAGAAATACGGAACGGACCAATGAACCGCGGGGTCAACTTGCGAGAAGCCGTCTTAAGGGGAAGGTTCTGAGTGGAGAGCCAAACTCTCTGACCGCGACAATATCTAGGACTCTTAGTTCTACGCTTATTAGCAGCCCTCACGGTCTGCGTCCTATAACGGCAAAGTGCAGACCTGACCCTCTTCCAGGTGCGCTCGCAACGTTGGACAAAAGCCTGAGCGGAGGGGACGCTGGACTCGGCGAACTGAGATGAGAACAGCGGAGGCTGGTACCCGAGGCTACTCTGAAAAGGAGATAGCCCGGTCGCAGACGAAGGAAGCGAGTTGTGGGCGTATTCTGCCCAGGGGAGCTGTTCTGACCAAGACGCAGGGTTGCGAAAAGAAAGACTGCGTAAGATGCGACCAATAGTCTGATTGGCCCGTTCTGCTTGACCGTTAGACTGGGGGTGAAAGCCGGAAGAGAGACTGACGGAAGCCCCAATCAAACGGCAAAACTCCCTCCAAAATTGAGACGTGAATTGCGGACCTCTGTCCGAAACGACGTCTGACGGAAGGCCATGAATTCTGAAAACATTCTCGATGATGATTTGTGCCGTCTCTTTAGCAGAAGGAAGCTTAGCAAGGGGAATGAAATGAGCCGCCTTAGAGAACCTATCGACAACCGTAAGAATAACAGTCTTCCCCGCTGACGAAGGCAGTCCGGTGACAAAATCTAAGGCGATGTGAGACCACGGTCGAGAGGGAATGGGAAGCGGCCTGAGACGGCCGGCAGGAGGGGAGTTACCGGACTTAGTCTGCGCGCAGACCGAACAAGCAGCCACGAAACGACGCGTGTCATGCTCCCGGGTGGGCCACCAAAAACGCTGGCGAATGGAAGCAAGCGTACCCCGAACGCCAGGGTGGCCGGCTAACTTGGCAGAGTGAGCCCACTGAAGAACGGCCAGACGAGTAGGAACGGGAACGAAAAGAAGGTTCCTAGGACAAGCGCGCGGCGACGGAGTGTGAGTGAGCGCTTGCTTTACCTGCCTCTCAATTCCCCAGACAGTCAACCCGACAACACGCCCCTCAGGGAGAATCCCCTCGGGGTCAGTGGAGGCTACTGAAGAACTGAAGAGACGAGATAAAGCATCAGGCTTGGTGTTCTTAGAGCCCGGACGATAAGAAATCACGAACTCGAAACGAGCGAAAAACAGCGCCCAACGCGCCTGACGCGCATTAAGTCGTTTGGCAGAACGGATGTACTCAAGGTTCCTATGGTCAGTCCAAACGACAAAAGGAACGGTCGCCCCCTCCAACCACTGTCGCCATTCGCCTAGGGCTAACCGGATGGCGAGCAGTTCGCGGTTTCCCACATCATAGTTACGTTCCGACGGCGACAGGCGATGAGAAAAATACGCGCATGGGTGGACCTTGTCGTCAGAGAGGGAGCGCTGAGAAAGAATGGCTCCCACGCCCACCTCTGACGCGTCAACCTCGACAACGAACTGTCTAGAGACGTCAGGTGTAACAAGGATAGGAGCGGATGTAAAACGATTCTTGAGGAGATCAAAAGCTCCCTGGGCGGAAACGGACCACTTAAAGCACGTCTTGACAGAAGTAAGGGCTGTGAGAGGAGCTGCCACCTGACCGAATTTACGGATGAAACGACGATAGAAGTTCGCGAAGCCGAGAAAGCGCTGCAGCTCGACGCGTGACTTAGGGACGGGCCAATCAATGACAGCTTGGACCTTAGCGGGATCCATCTTAATGCCTTCAGCGGAAATAACAGAACCGAGAAATGTGACGGAGGAGGCATGAAAAGTGCACTTCTCAGCCTTCACAAAAAGACAATTCTCTAAAAGGCGCTGGAGGACACGTCGAACGTGCTGAACATGAATCTGGAGTGACGGTGAAAAAATCAGGATATCGTCAAGGTAAACGAAAACAAAGATGTTCAGCATGTCTCTCAGGACATCATTGACTAATGCCTGAAAGACAGCTGGAGCGTTAGCGAGGCCGAAAGGAAGAACCCGGTATTCAAAGTGCCCTAACGGAGTGTTAAACGCCGTCTTCCACTCGTCCCCCTCCCTGATGCGCACGAGATGGTAAGCGTTACGAAGGTCCAACTTAGTGAAAAACCTGGCTCCCTGCAGGATCTCGAAGGCTGAAGACATAAGAGGAAGCGGATAACGATTCTTCACTGTTATGTCATTCAGCCCTCGATAATCTATGCAGGGGCGCAGAGACCCGTCCTTCTTCTTGACAAAAAAAAACCCCGCTCCGGCGGGAGAGGAGGAGGGGACTATGGTACCGGCGTCAAGAGCTACAGACAAATAATCTTCGAGAGCCTTACGTTCGGGAGCCGACAGAGAGTATAGTCTACCCCGGGGGGGGGGGGTGGTTCCCGGAAGGAGATCAATACTACAATCATACGACCGGTGTGGAGGAAGAGAGGTGGCCCTGGACCGACTGAACACCGTGCGCAGATCGTGATATTCCTCCGGCACCCCTGTCAAATCACCAGGCTCCTCCTGTGAAGAAGAGACAGAGGAAACAGGAGGGATAGCAGACATTAAACATTTCACATGACAAGAGACGTTCCAGGAGAGGATAGAATTACTAGACCAATTAATGGAAGGATTATGACAAACTAGCCAGGGATGGCCCAAAACAACAGGTGTAAAAGGTGAACGAAAAATTAAAAAAGAAATGGTTTCACTATGATTACCAGAAACAGTGAGGGTTAAAGGTAGCGTCTCACGCTGAATCCTGGGGAGAGGACTACCATCCAGGGCGAACAAGGCCGTGGGCTCCTTTAACTGTCTGAGAGGAATGTCATGTTCCCGAGCCCAGGTCTCGTCCATAAAACAGCCCTCCGCCCCAGAGTCTATTAAGGCACTGCAGGAAGCTGACGAACCGGTCCAGCGTAGATGGACCGACAAGGTAGTGCAGGATCTTGAAGGAGAGACAGGAGTAGTAGCGCTCACCAGTAGCCCTCCGCTTACTGACGAGCTCTGGCCTTTTACTGGACATGAAGTGACAAAATGACCAGCGGAACCGCAATAGAGACAGAGGCGGTTGGTGATTCTCCGTTCCCTCTCCTTAGTCGAGATGCGGATACCTCCCAGCTGCATGGGCTCAGCACCCGAGCCGGCAGAGGAAGATGGTAGTGATGCGGAGAGGGGGGCGACGGAGAGCGCGAGCTCCTTTCCACGAGCTCGGTGACGAAGATCAACCCGTCGCTCAATGCGAATAGCGAGTTCAATCAAGGAATCCACGCTGGAAGGAACCTCCCGGGAGAGAATCTCATCCTTTACCTCTGCGCGGAGACCCTCCAGAAGACGAGCGAGCAAGGCCGGCTCGTTCCAGCCACTGGAGACAGCAAGAGTGCGAAACTCAATAGAGTAGTCTGTTATGGATCGATTGCCTTGACATAGGGAAGACAGGGCCCTGGAAGCCTCCTCCCCAAAAACAGATCGATCAAAAACCCGTATCATCTCCTCCTTAAAGTCCTGATACTGGTTAGTACACTCAGCCCTTGCCTCCCAGATTGCCGTGCCCCACTCACGAGCCCGTCCAATAAGGAGAGATATGACGTAGGCGACACGAGCAGTGCTCCTGGAGTAAGTGTTGGGCTGGAGAGAAAACACAATATCACACTGGGTGAGGAACGAGCGGCATTCAGTGGGCTCCCCAGAGTAACACGGCGGGTTATTGATTCTGGGCTCCGGAGATTCGAAAGCCCTGGAAGTGGCCGGTGGATCGAGGCGGAGATGGTGAACCTGTTCTGTGAGGTTGGAGACTTGGGTGGCCAGGGTCTCAACGGCATGTCGAGCAGCAGACACTTCCTGCTCGTGTCTGCCTAGCATCGCTCCCTGGATCCCGACGGCTGAGTGGAGAGGATCCGAAGTCGCTGGGTCCATTCTTGGTCGGATTCTACTGTTACGGTGAGTGAATGAGGACCCAAAAGCGAACTAACTTAAACAGAGCTTCTTTAATAACCAAACTGTGGTAGGCTCAGATAGACCGGCAGATTCCGACAGGACAGGACAAGGTTACAGCAAACATGACGATAGTCTGGCTCAGGCATGAAACACAACAAACAAGAATCCGACAAGGACAGGAACAAAAACAGAGAGAGATATAGGGAC
Organism: Oncorhynchus mykiss; assembly: GCF_057628025.1. NCBI lineage: Eukaryota > Metazoa > Chordata > Actinopteri > Salmoniformes > Salmonidae > Oncorhynchus > Oncorhynchus mykiss. The sequence goes on from NC_143038.1 coordinate 23,331,848, forward strand.
CTAATCAGAGGGAAAAAGGGAACAGGTGGGAAACGGGGTGAATGGGTAGTTAGGAGGAGACAAGGAACAGCTGGGGGAAAGCGGGGGAGAAAAGGTAACCTAATAACGACCAGCAGAGGGAGACAGGGTGAAGGGAAAGGACAGAGACAAGACACAACATGACAGTACATGACAGACAGGGTGAAAGGAAAGGACAGAAAGACACAACATGACAATACATGACAGGACGATTCTAACTGAGACATCCTCCCTCGTAAGCAAGCTACGCAAACCAGCCAATAAGATGCCATGTTGAGTAGATGAAGGCAAGAAAAAAAAACAAGAAAAAAAAAACATTGGCTTAACAATAAAGTGGCAATGGGAATCACCAATATAACCCTGTAACAAACGCGCAACAACTATACCACTTAGCTAAGCTAAGAAGGACGTGAATAATCAAGTCAATAGACGTTGGGTAGTTGGTTAGATTGCATATAGTTAAAATACTGGCTAGTTCAATGTATTAGTAGCCAACTAACGTTAGGTAGCTAGCTAAAATACCGGTAAAATGCAAGCAACTGTAGTAATTATATGGTATGCGGTTCATAAGGTGAGCATAGCTAGCAAATTGTCAGCCAACATAACGTGTAACTTAACTAACTTAGTCATTACTTTATTACATTGCTCAACATTTTCTTGTGTTGCGTGACAAAACGGCACATTTTAGAGTGGCCTTTTATTGTCCCCAGCACAAGGTGCACCTGTGTAATGTTCATGCTGTTTAATCAGCTTATTGATATGCCACACCTGTCAGGTGGATGGATTACATTGACAAAGGATCAAATGCTCCCTAACAGGGATGTAAACAAATTTGCGCACAAAATTTGAGTGAAATAATTTTTGGGTGCATATGGAACATTTCTGTGATAATTTATTTCAGCTCATGAAACATGGGACCAGCACTTTACATGCTGCGTTTATATTTTTGTTCTGTATAGAAAGAAGGTGGAGGAAGGATGTAAAATATGATAAAGCTAGTATTGCACAGTGTCGTGCACCACAACATACACTGCAGAACAAAACATTAGGAACGTTAGTTTGGTCAGGTTTAAGTACGGTGGCAGTGGTGATTAAGGAGAGTGAGGACAGGTGAGGAGGCTGATTAGCAATGAGTTGCAGCTGATGCTTGTTGAGGAGTTGTGTTCAAGGAAACTATTTAAAGTGTTGCAAACAGGAGTGGAGGCTGATTGGCAGTTAGCAGCAGCTGGTGCTTGTTAAGTAGCTAGAAAGCTGTGTTCAAGGCAACTAGTTAAAACCTCTTACGGATCCCTTAACGCTCGAATCCCGTTAACGGGATAGATTTGACAACATCCGGTGAAATTGCAGAGGGCCAAATTTAAACTACAGAAATATAAATATTTAGCATTCATATAAATACAAGTGTCATACATCAAAATAAAGCTTAACTTCTTGTTAATCCAGCTGCTGTGTCAGATTTTAAAAAGGCTTTACGGCGAAAGCACACCATGCGATTATCTGAGGACAGACCCCCACATACAAAACATGAAAAACATTTTTCAACAAGGTGCGACACGAAAGTCAGAAATAGCGATGTAATAAATGCCTTACCTTTGAAGATCTTCATCTTTTTCCAATCCCAAATGTCTCAGTGACACAATGAATGGTAGTTTTGTTCGATAAATTCCTTCTTTATATCTCCAAAATGTCAATTTATTTGGTGTGTTTGATTCAGAAATACACAGGTTCCAACTCGCCCAACAAGACTACAAGTATCTAATAAGTTACCTGTAAAATTGGTCCAAATATTTCAAGCAACGTTTCTAATCCAACCTCAGGTACCCTAAAATGTAAATAATCGATAAAATTTAAGACAGAATAAACTGTTTCCAATACCAGAGAAAAATAACGAGGAGCACGCTCCTGTTCACGCGCACCAAAAGACTTGAGTCCATCTGAATGACACATTTTTCAAAAGAAAAACATTGAACAATTTCTAAAGACTGTTGACATCTAGTGGAAGCCATAGGAACTGGGCCCTAATAAATCGGGTTTCCCATAGAAAAGCATTGGAAAACACAATGACCTCAAAAAATAATTTCCCTGGATGGATTGTGCTCAGGGTTTTGCCTGCCAAATAAATTCTGTTATACTCACAGACATGAAGTTAACATTTTTAGAAACTTTAGAGTGTTTCCTATCCAATACTACCATGCATATTCATATCCTAGCCTCTGGGCCTGAGTAACAGGCAGTTTACTTTGGGCATGCTTTTCATCCGGACGTGAAAATACTGCCCCCTAGCCCAAAGAGGCTTTAGTGGTTGCATTCGAGTCTGGTCCTCTCACCTGAATGATTGTTTATTCTTATTACCATAAATCACAGGTGTCAGTCTCATTCCATGTTCTGGTTTTTGTAATTTCCTTTCAATTTGTGTCCAATTAAGACCTAGACAACCAGGTGAGGGGATTTCCTAACTAATTAGTGACCTTAATTGATCAATCATGTACAAGGGAGGAGAGAAACAGCAGACACTCGTCCCTCCATGTAATGAGTTTGACACTGGTTGGCCAGTTTAGCATTCTAAAACCATATCAGATCTATTAATTTCTACTCAATTTGTTGGATTTTCCCCATGCAATGTTAGGAATTAATGTGAATTTGATAGTATTGATGTTCCCGAACAGTTTTCACTTGGGCAGGAAGAGGGGGCAGGGGAAAAAATGTCATCCATATGCACTTTAATAACTAATGTAGGCTGTGCTTTTCACGGTTCGTTTTTCAATCACGGGATTATATATAGAAATGTCTGGGCTCATAAGAACACTTATTTCACTCCACACACTGTTTGAGGAGCAGCCTCTCGCTGGGCGACAGGTGACATTCCACCCAAACTCTGCATGCCATGGGCTCTCCAACTCTGTTCCTGCAGCTACCCAGTGCTTCATTTGGAAAGCCATTTGATAATGGTCCATTCTAAATCTAAACTAATTTCACATATTAGTAAAGACAAGACTAAATTGAGAATAGTCTGATGGGTAAGAATATTATCAATTTGATGAGAGAACAGCATGTGCAGCCTGTGGCAAGGATCAAAGCATACGCTTTTTTTGGAAACTTTTTCAAATCATCAGTATAGTTGCATCATGCAACCCATTTAAGTTTTTGATTTCGAAGACATTCTCTAAGGTTTGTATCATTCACAACTGAAGTTGCCAAATACAATGCCCCCTGTAATTATTGGGACAGTGAAGCATTTTTTCTTCTTTTGGCTTAAAATCAAACAATGACTATGAGGTTTAAGTGCAGACTGTCAGCTTTAATTTGAGGGTATTTTAATCTATATCGAACCATTTAGAAATGACAGCACTTTTTGTATATAGTCCTCCCATTTTAGGGGACTGAAAGTATTGGGATAAATTCACTTTTATATTTATTCAAGTAGTAAAAAGTTAAGTATTTGATCCCATATTCATAGCACACAATGACTACATTAAGCTTGTGAGTACAGTTTTGTTGGATGCATTTGCTGTTCGCTTTGGTTGAAATTCAGATGATTTTGTGCCCAATAGAAATTAATGGTAAATAATGTATTGTGTCATTTTGGAGTCCCTTTAATTGTAAATAAGAATCTAATATGTTTCTAAACACTTTAATGTGAACGATACCATGATTACGGATAATCCTGAATGAATTGTGAATAATGATGAGTGAGAAAGTTACAGAAGCACAAATGTCATACCCCCCCAAGACATGCTAACCTCTCACAATTACAATAAAAAGAAATGTGGGGGTCTAACTTTCTCAGTCATTTGCATGACGGTTACTGGCTGACAAAATGTCATGATTGCCAAAGCCCTACCTAGGCCTACATACAACCTTCTGTGCATCATCATGGCATTCTACTTGGCCACAGGATTTGGCCACAGAATTTGTCAACCAGAAGGATATCCTGTAAAACAAGCTAGATCTACTTTTTTTCTCAAGATAACCAGCTTTAGTTAGCTTCGCATTCCAGCTCAGGCTTCATCCATACTACGGTGAATATTGCCTGCCGCTAACTGTAGCAGGCTTGTAATTGAGTGTGCATGTCCCACATGGCTAGTAGAACACCAAACTCTTCATTGAGACAATGCTAAAACATCGATCCATGGGCGATTCAGTGTCACAAGTTTTCTTGCAAATTCAGCAGGCTATGGTTTGAATAGGATTTTAGAAGTGCCGTCTTTATTTGATTACTTATCGTTAATGCAGTCTTTGGTGAGCTTATCAATGCACAAGCACCTTTTTCCCACTCCTATCAAATGTATTAAGCCATACAAAAGTTTTACATTGGATGGCGTTTAAAATGCATTCTGTCATAACTAAATGTGATATATTTTAACATTACTATGTTTTAACACACAAATCAGTAATCTATTAAATCCGCGTCTTCCTCAAATGAAGGGGATGATGACACAATCTTTGCAAGAGGGCGATAATCTGATGTCATTGGTCCTCAGTCATTTCATTCAGAGTTGGCCAAAGTTACCTCGCTAACTCCTCAAACCTGCTTCGTAGAATAACCCTCAGATCTTCCGTCTAGCAATTGACTCTTCGCTTAGCCCCTGGTAGGCTAACCCAGTGGTTCTCAACTCTCTCCTTGGGCACCCCCAGTCGGTTATTGTATTTTATGTATTCCAGAACTAGCACACCTGATTCAGCTTGTCAATGAATCATCAAGCCCATGATTAGGTGAATCAGGTGAACTAGTTCAGGGCCAAAATTGTGAAACGTCTGTAGATCCCTGAGGAGAGGTTTGAGAAACACTGGGCTAACATAACCAGGTAAAACTCTGGACCCTAGTTGTAGGGTATGACATTAATAAAATCAGCTGTAAAACAGTTTAATATGGGCTATGATGGGACCATATCTTTTCAAATCGGGTTATATGGTTTTAAAAAAAAACTAACCAACTGTGATTGGACAATAGAACTAACAGGGGTGAGCTTGCTTTATGCAGGGTTGTGTTGTGAAGGCCTTTGCATCTGTAATGAAAAAGTTATGAAAAAATTGTTGATTAATTCCAGTTAAACATTTTGGATTGATAAGGTCTAGGTAGCCTAGCCACCCAAGGTTGAATATAAACCAAATGTGATCACATTCACATGTTCTTTCACACAAATAAATAGGCGTATTTTAGGCTACAAATACATAGCTTCTTAGGCTATAAATACATGATGTTTCCCCTGGCCAGAGGGGACGAGAGCACATAGACTTCTCTAGGCTACCTAGAGCTGTGTTTATCAGTAAGGCTAGTTGATCAGACTGAAACACAGATTAATTGTTCACGTCTTCACAAGTCATGAGGCAAATCAGTCTAAACAACAGTGCTCTGTCCCTATTTCAATGCTTTTTTTTGTCAATATTTTTTATTAAACCAAATCAAAAGTGTTGGGACAAATGGAAATGCCAGCTCGCCACACGTTTGCTGGCTGTGCTGATTTCTGCAAAGAGGATAGATGGAAATCGCACACATAATGCTACAAATAAGAAACATACAATATATGTATGTTCTCCTATCTCGTAATTTCGAGATACAAATTTTGAATTTCGAGAACCAATTTTTGGGAGTGGCAGGAATGGCCTTCCATACATTTCCCCATACAAACCACTGGCAAAATCTCCTCACAATGATCTCAAATTGTGTTTTTAATACACAATGAAATTAAACACAGACTATCCCTTGCTAATCCGGGGACTCTCTGGTATGTTGTGGTGAACTGTCATTACAATTGCTTCACAGGAACCTGGTATGATTAAGGTTGTAGTGTGGGAAGCCACTGGATGGCTCAATGCACTGCCTACTGTCAATGAGCATGCAGCCAAAGTTACTAACCACTTTTGCAGAACTAGTGCTCTCAAATCATATCCTGATGTCGACAGCAGATGATGATTGTATTCATAACATGACTAACATACATTTTGAAAAACAAGTTATATTAACTGGCTAGCTAGCTAGCGTTAGCAACATTAGTTGGTCAATAAGACAGAGCTAGCGAACCAGCTGAGCTGGCAAACAATGTAACAAAAGTAGAATTGTGGATTCAAAAAATACTCCAACAGGCTGAGCATTTCAGGAATCACAGAAGCAAGTACCGCTGGTGCACTGTTCAATTCTTTAGCCATTGAAACAATTTGTTTTTGGATGAAAAACTAAGAGTATACATGTCACAGTGGCGTCATGCCCATAGGGGGCACAAAGGCACATGCCCGCTCAGATTTATCCAGTGTTTTACTTCTGCAATAATTTCATTAATTACTAAACTTAATTTAAGCTATGTGTAGCCTATTAATTCCTTCTTGATGAATAAATAAAACAATGTTTTGTTATTTCTCTGTAATACTAGCCACCTAGCAATTTTATGAAGTTGGCTTTAGCCAGCTAGATAGGTTATCCAATCTCCCAACCCAATAACTAGGTATCAATTACTAAATATACTGAATAAGACTCACATTACTTCCAATCTTTTACTCAGATTTTAGCAGATGAGCATTTTTGGTTTCATAAAAATAGAAAAACACCAGGATACAGGCAGCTCAATAGGTATACTTAGATATGCATAAAAATAATTGGTTTTAATTACTTGTCTTACCTGTCCTAAACAATCTCTTACCGACTTGAGTTTGGCAGCAGTTACCTTAAATGCACCAGTAACACTTTCTAATAACATTCAAAAAAACAATAAAAAAGTATATGAATAAGTATTTCATTATTTATAAACATGTTTTAAACATGCGTAAACATTTATATGTATCAGAAAACGAAGCTTTTTTAATGACTAATTATTGTAACATTTAATCATTAAGAAATACATTGTAAGAATTACAATTCATTAGCATGTAGAACATTTCTGATAATTTGTAAACATTTATAACCATCTATAATGGCTTATTCATGAGTTATAAAGTTTAAGCAATGCACCTTATCCATCCGTTACTATGACAGAACATTCCAGTTATGTTTTCCCGCTATACTTGGCAGTGGTGATCATTGGATACACTGTAAACCTGTCATTCCTGTGTCCGAAAGCCCATAAACAGTTACATTGACTCAATTGAGGTTTTGAATTGGGGACCTGCTGACACACATTTGGGTTATACGTATATATACGTATACGTATATATAGCATATATATATATATATATATATATGCTTCTACACCTGCATTGCTTGCTGTTTGGGGTTTTAGGCTGGGTTTCTGTACAGCACTTTGAGATATCAGCTGATGTACGAAGGGCTATATAAATACATTTGATTTGATTTGATTTATACCACCAGTGGTGTTCCAGTAAGGAATCCAGTCTGGGTCACAAATAGCCTTGAGATTATGATTTAACTGGCATTGACTCCAGCAAATGCTGACCCCAAGAGAAGAGTCTATTCACATTCCTTCCACATTTACTTTTATCAAAGCTGGCAGAGGAAATTGGAACAGTGCCACATGTTATCTAGGCCTCAGCATAGTCTATGTGCAATAAATGCTTTGATAAACATTTGCCATTTAGTAGCCTACATTTTTTTTTTTTTTTTGTCAGTCTGATTTTAATGCCTGAGTGGATGTCTGAGTGAGGCTCCAACGTTTTGAAGTACGATACAAAAGCATTCCATTCTACCCTTTCCAGGAACTAATGAGCTCTAGGACAAAAAAAAATAAAAAGACAGCACTATATCCAAACAATAGAGCGCTTCACAAGCCCAAAAGAAAACAACGCAAAGGAAAAGTCTCTTTGAAATGGGCAGGGGAGTCTGGTTGTCATGGGGGAAACTACGATTACATAACGTAAGACCTGTTGCGTCCATTGAAATAGCTATAATTCAAACTTCTAGCAGCAGACCACTGGATTTGATTGAGACAGCCACACAAAATAACTTAAACTAGAACTTAGTTAGAAAATAAAGTTAGTTGGAGCAAGTGGATGTCTGTTCTTTCTTTTGGCAATTGGTCTATCGCTCTATGGAAACCTACTACAACACAACATATTGCTCAGACTTACATGAAGAAATAAGTCTATCTTTGATTCATTGTACTTTAGTTGCTTGAATGATTATATTAGTATACGTTCCTTGATCTGAAATCAAGAGTCAAAAAGACCAAGGAGTACTAAAAGTTTATAATTGACCACACATGCGGATGCTGTAAAAATAATATAATTACAGTAGCAGTGGACTTTGGACATTTAAAGAGCAGCAACTGCTCCTAAAAAACAACTTTTCATTTAGAAAACAGCCTATGTGCCATCGATATGAATCGGAAACATTTATTCTACTGTCAAAATGTACTACAAAATGTAAATAGGATAATTTGTCATAACGTCAGTCTTTTCCAAAACAGAGTTTTGTTAATGTCCAAAGTCCACTGGTACTGTAATTATTATCAAGGAACGTGTACTAATATACATTCTTTAATGTTATCATCATACATTGTATTCAGTATGTAAACATGTGATTTATTTAAGCAATAAGGCCCGAGGGGGGTGTGGTATATGGCCAATATGTCAAGGCTAAGGGCTTTTCTTAGGCACGACGCAACGCAACGTCTGGACACAGCCCTTAGCTGTGGTATATTGGCCATATATCATAAACCCCTGAGGTGCCTTACTACTATTATGAACTATTTACCAACGGAATTAGAACAGTAAAAGTATGTGTTTGTGAGCCAATCAGCATTCAGGGCTCGAACTACCAGTTTATAATTAGTATATGATTATAAAAAAAATAAAAAAATACTTGGTGGAAAATAAGGTTCATCTGGCCATAGCCTACAGGATAGAAGCCCTTAACATTTGAGTACATCCCTTATTTATTTCTCTCCAGAGAATGATTGAAGCTCACTTTAACCTAAAACCTACGGTATAATGTACTGTATCAAAATGGCGATGTTAATTTAATTGTTAAATTGAAGAAGGAAACTTGCAGTCCCCCATAACTCTGTGTGAGACTAGTGAAAAAATACATTTTCCATTTGAAAATGAGTTAACAACTGTCACACCCTGGCCTGATTATTTTTTGTATTCTTTATATATTTTTGTTAGGTCAGGGTGTGACATGGGTGATGTATTTGTTTTTGTACTGTCTAGGGTTTTTTGTAGGTTTATGGGGTTGTTTACCATCTAGGTGTTTATGTATGTCTATGGTTGCCTAGATTGGTTCTCAATTAGAGGCAGTTGTTTATCGTTGTCCCCGCCTTGGGAACCATATTTAGGCAGCCATCTTCTTTGGGTATTCGTGGGTTATTGTCTATGTGATGTTGCATGTTTGCACTCAGTTTTGATAGCGGTCACGGTCGTCTTGTTATTTTGTTTGCTTAGTGTACTTCGTGTTTTTTTTCGTCTTTCATTAAAAAGATGTATTCACATCACGCTGCGCTTTGGTCTCCTCAATACGACGATCGTGACACCAACACAAGTTACAAACCCACTATAACTTGTCAGTTACTACCAACCGAATAAAACGGTTTGGGAAGCACAAGTGTATGTATGGCTTTAATCGATGAACCAAAGTCTAGGGGGGAAAAAAGTGGGTCAAAGGCTTTGTTTTCATGCTAGTGTCATAAAACTTGTTCAGCAAAGAGATACAGAAAATAACCCCCTAACTGTATCAACCATTAGGCGTTACATAATCTGTATTTTACGAAGACCTCAATTAAGAGCAAACCAAGCCCCTGAAAGTGGGTTGATCTTCACAACAGTGTGGCAGTCTCACTGCAGAATAGACTTTAGATGAGTGACCCAGCTTGTAAAATCATGTGACGACCCAAAGGCCGACATAGATGTACAAACAGATTTTAAACAAAATACAATTCCAGAAGGGAGGGTCGACAGGGGCTAATGATTGGCCACAAGGTCTGCTCTAAGTTGATCAGCTGAAGTGACAAGGTTAAAAAATAAATTGTCCACACCACCTGCTTCTATGGATTAAAATGGGTGATCCAATAGGCTATTCCAGGACCGGAATAGGCTTCCAGTGTGCTGCACATATAGTGTCTTCAGAAGATATTCATACCCCTTGACTTATTCCACATTTTGTTGCGTTACAGCCTGAATTCAAAATGGAAAAAAATTCTCACCCATCTACACACAATATCCCATAAAGACAAAGTGAAAATGTGTTTTTAGAAATGTTAGCAAATTTATTGAAAACAAAATACAGAAATAACTCATTTACAGAAGTATTCACACCCGAGTGAATACTTTGTAGAAACACCTTTGTCAGCAATTACAGATGTGAGTCTTTCTGGGTAAGTCTCTAATGGCTTTCCACACCTGGATTGTGCAACATTTGTACATTAATCAAAATTCTTCCAAGCTCTGCCAAAGTGGTTGTTGATCATTGCTAGACAACCATTTATAAGTACTTGCTATAGATTTTCAAGTAGATTAAAATCAAAGCTGTAGCTTGGCCACTCAGGAACATTCACGTCTTCTTGGTAAGCAACTCCAGTGTAGATTTGGCCTTGCGGTTTTGGTTATTGCCATGCTGAAAGGTGAATTAATCTCCCAGTATCTAGTGGAACTGAACTGACTGAACTTGGATTTACTCTAGGATTTTGCCTATTTTGCTCCATTCCGTTTCTTTTTTTATCTTGAAAAACTTCCCAGTCCTTAATGATTACAAGCATACCCATAACATGATGCAGCCTCTACTATGCTTGAAAATATGAAGTGTGGTACTCAGTAATGTGTTGTATTGGATTTGCCCCAAACATAACACTTTGTATTCGGAACAGAAAGTGAATTGCTTTGCCACATTGTTTGCAGTTTCATTTTAGTGCCTTGTTGCAAACAGGAGGCATGTTTTGGTATATTTTGTATTCTGTACAGGCATCCTTTTTCACTCTGTCAATTAGGTTAGCATTGTGGAGTAACTACAATGTTGTTAATCCATCCCCAGTTCTCCCATCCCAGCAAATAAACTCTAACTGTTTTAAAGTCACCATTGGGCTCATGGTGAGAACCCTGAGTGGTTTACTTCCTCTCCGGTAACTGAGTTCATAAGGATGCCTGTATCTTTGTAGTGACTGGGTGTATTTAATAACTTCACCATGCTACAAAAGATATTCAATGTCTGCTTTTTTATTTATCTACCAATAGGTGCCCTCCTTTACAAGGCATTGGAAAACCTTCCGGGTCTTTGTGGTGGAATTGGTGTTTAAAATTCACTGCTCAACTGAGACCTTACAGATAATTGTATGTGTGGGGTGCAGAGATGAGGTAGTCATTCAAAAATCAAGTTAAACACTATTATTGCACACAGAGTGAGTCCATGCAACTTATGTGACTTGTAAAGCACATTTTTACTCCTGAACTTATTTAGGCTTGCCATAACAAAGGGGTTGAATATTTATTGATTCAATACATTTCAGCTTTCCATTTTAAATTTGTTAAAAATAAAATAAAACATAATTCCACTGACATTATGGGGTATTATGTGTAGGCCAATGACAAAACAAATCTACAATTAATTACTCTTAAATTCAGGCTGTAACACAACACAATTTGGGAAAAGTCAAGGGATGTGAATACTTTCTGAAGGCACTGTATCGGTATCCCCCCAAAAACTACAACCGGTACTGTAGCCATCATTCATAGCCACTCATTCAGCAAATAAAACATTATCCGTTTCAAAATCACCCTGGTCTTATGTAAAAAATAAAATAAAAACACATAAACATACCAAACAACTTAACTACTCATCCATTTACCAAATGATTGACGCAAAAAATTTAGAACAAAAATCAGGGCTGGCAATAAATAAATACTATAAATACAAATAAATACACATAAATCCCTAATTTGTATAAAAAAATGGCATACATGAACATTCGAGTTGACACGGAACACATTCACCAAGCAGAGTGCATCACGAGAGTTCAGAGGATTCCAGATCATATCTCATTGTCACTAAGTACAGAGTACCATTCAGATTCCATTTTTCTCAGAGAAGACAGACACACTCCAGTAAATGGGTGTCTTATCCCCAATATCTTTTGCCTATGCTCTTGCAAATAGTGACAATGAAGGAGTCATCAGATACTCATTGAGAGAAGAGTAGCAACTTACCAACAAGTTGTACAGACAGTTATAGTTGGACACAGTGCTTAGTGTATTAGGAAAGCAAAACTTAAAGGGTTGTGTTCATTAGGCACCAAACAGAAGACAACGTCCTGAAACAGAGGTGGACTACTTGGAAAATACTAAATACCAATTTTTTTACGCAAAATGTTTTTAAAAGTTTTCCGTTGCGTGCCCAAATAAACACATTGGCTGATAGACAGACTGACAAATCACTGTTGTTTTCCTATTCAACTGACGCCCTCTGCTGGTAAAAGAGCAGATCTGTCTGGTTTACATATGCACCCAAGTGCCCAAAGGCTCACATCTGCACAATTCATCTGCTTGTTTTCAATGTGAGTGACAGTGAGTCCTAAGGGCATAAGAAAGTAAATACAGAAAAGAGGTAGGACCAAAAAAAGCAAAAGAACCCAGACCAGCAACCCAATCACCTACATGCCAAAATATATATCTCACCTACTCATCAGAGCAACAGAACAGACAAAAGGTAGCACATCTTTCACCGCAGCCACTTAACCTCCATGTCTGCTCCTTCCTTCATTTCTTCAGGTTTGCTCCAGTGGGACCTTCAGAAACACCAAGGCTGGTCTATGTGGGAGCAAGGGGTTGGTTGGGCTGTTTGTTTAAGACCTCAGAAATAAGAACTCGAAGTGTGGGGTAATGTTCAGTCATGCAGCGGTCCCATCCCTGCCTGTGTGTGTGTATGAGTATGTGTCGTCCACTACTTGAGAACCAGAGTGGCCTCGCTACCGTCTTTCCTCCTCAGGTACTGGCCGTGGGTTAGGTGATGCTCTCGCTGCAGGTACACGTAGAAGTAGTCCGACACCCCCAAGATCTGAGAAGAAACAAAGCAATATTAACAGAAATCCATCTGTGAAAATTATAATTTCAATAGTTAAAAGGTACTGTACTCTAATCCAGCTGATTTCACACTGAAGATGCCTGTACCAATGCTAGCCTACCCAGCTGTGGAGCCCATTCCAGCCCACTCACCTGTGCCACGTTGAAGAGCAGTGTGATGGAATAGTAGAAGTTGGCACTACCCGCGTAGATCCAGAGGTGCCAGAGGACGGGGAACAGCGCGGAGCACGCCAACAACACAACCAGCACCAGGAAGATATTCCTCAGGACTAGAACACAAGGCAAATAAAGTCAATATAAAACTATATAATGTACAGTCATATCATTCTTAATGAGCCTAAAACCAAAGCTTTTTCTTGTAGAAGTTTCCCCCAATCTTAGTGTACAGAAATCGCCGATTGGTGTTGTGGAGTTGGGGAGACGGCATTCGTGGCAGGTGTGCCTTCTATATCTCTCTATTGCCAGGTATTTACAAGGGCAGCCATAGAGAGCGCCTCCTTTCAATCTGGGTCCATCACCCAAACAGAGTTGAGGAGTTGAGCAAGTCAACAACTCACAACTACCAGTATGAGTAATTGAATGCGATTTCCAACATCCTTTATTGCATAGAAGAGGACTTCCTCACCTCTTTGTTTGTGTGGGATTCCGGCTGCTAATGGCTAATTCAGGCAGTCATTAAAAATCCTAATTCATACATCCAACTGTTCAAGACAGGAAACATCAACTGTTCATCACGCTATGAATCTATTAAACAATCCATTCCATTTTCCAACCATCTTCATGTAAATAAAGACTCCAACTGCATCTTCTGTCTCTGCTCTCTGACCGGACGGAGCCCACTGTAGATGGGCATCACCATTCCAGTTCTACAACCTCAACACTTTACACTTAGCCAGCTAACTCGCTCTAGTAAATATTCTGCAATTAGTGCAAGCCCAATCATGACGGTGCAATGCAGTTTCACGGGTGATTACACAATGTGTTAATGTCTTTACTGTACCTCTCCCTATCAAATAAATACATGACTAATTGAAAGGACTCTGTATGAACTCCAGTTCAGAAAAAGGCAAACTTCAACCTTTAAAACATCACTGACCACTCTCTACCCTAGCTGGCTATAGTCCCAACTTCTGTTGGCTATAACTAAATAGATTATCATTAAACTGGATGACTCATTAGATTATGCTTTCTGAAATACCATCCTGGCTTTTCTTGTTATTGAGCTTTGTGTTAGATGCCTGTGGTGCATCAGAAATCAGTTTCTATTGTTGACTTTGACAAAGCTGAGTCATCCCCTCTTCCTGCTTCTCTTTGTAAAGAAACTAGCCCTTGACCTGGTCTGAAAACGAACCCTAAATCAGTAATATATGCCATTTAGCAGACGATTTCATCCCAAGCGACTTACATTGATGCCTGCATACATTTTACATATGGGTGGTCCCGGGAATCAAACCCACTATACTGGTGTTACAAGTGCCATGCTCTACCAACTGAGCTACAAAGGACCATTGTTTCTCAATCCTGGTCCTAGTGACCCAATGGTGTTGGCAATTATTTTTGTTTGCATTATCACTAACACAATTGATTCAACTCGTCATTAAGCTTTTGAATTGTGGAATTAGGTGTGTTACAGCTAAGACAAAAGTACATTCCTTTGGCTGGGACAAAACCTACTGTACTGCGGGTCACCTGCAGCAGGATTGAGGATTACTGCACTACAGTATTAGGGATGACGTTAAGGAGCACACCCTCTGACGGTTAGTTCTCCTAAAATAATTGTCTCAGTTGAGCTTTGTCCATGTCCAATGCCGTCTGTTGTGCAGCTCATAAAACATGTTTCCAAAACCTCTCACTGAGTACCCACCACCCCAGCTGTTCCATCGATTGGATTTATTTACAAGCCCTTGATTAGTTCAAAGAGGTTTGCTAGCAGTGAAATAGATAGCTAATGAAGAGAGCAGAGGTTTGGGAAACACTACCCTCACACATACAGTACAGCGGGATCTACACAATAGATGACACGGAATATTAATGTAGCGCAACTTTGTACAACTTCTGAGGGATGAAGACAGGGGCGAAGAGTATTCCAGCCTCAACAGAAATATCTTTAGGACAGAGTTCAGTAGGTGCGAAATGGAAGCGTTGAAACGAGGAGGTACTGTCTTAACTTGTCCAATAAGAAATGCTTGTGCTCGTCTTCTGTTGCAAAACAGTTTGCTACGGTGTACCCTATCGAACGCAATCCATGGCTCATGGGAAAGAACCACTCACATCTGTAGAGGTGGTTCCAGGCCGGCAGAAAAGCCATATAGAGGGCGATGTCGCCCACGGTGGGGTAGAACTTGAAGATGGAGATGATGGCGATCTGCATGAAGATCAGAAAGACTGGGTGCTCCCTGGGACAGAGGACAGCAGTGTTACTATACAGCAGCCTTTTTAAGACTAAATAATTTACAGGACTTATAGATGACACTTTTAGATGGGATACATCATATACACACGTGGTCCTGTGTGGCTACGTAGAGCATGAAAGTTGTAACACCAGAGTAGTGGGTTCAATTCCCGCAGGGGCCATTTACAACTGCGACCTGGCCAAGATAAAGCAAAGCAGTGCGACACAAACAACAGAGTTACACATTGGATTAACAAATGTACAGTCAATAACACAATAGCAAAGTCTATATACAGTGTGTGCAAATGTTGTATGATTAGGGAGGTAAGGCAATACATTCTTTTAATATTTTTTATTTATTTAACCTTTATTTAATCAGGTAGGCTAGTTGAGAACAAGTTCTCATTTACAACTGCGACCTGGCCAAGATAAAGCAAAGCAGTTTGACACAAACAACATAGTTACACATGGAATAAACAAACATACAGTCAATAGTACAGTAGAAAAAGTCTATATACAGTGTGTGCAAATGAGGTAAGATAAGGGAGGTAAGGCAATAAACAGGTCATGGTGGCAAAGTAATTACAATATACCATTTAAACACGGGAGTGAATAGATGTGCAGAAGATGAACGTGCAAGTGGAGATACTGGGGTGCAAAGGAGAAGGCTAAATAAATAAATACAGTATTAGGATGAGGTAGTTGGATGGGCTATTTACAGATGGGCTATGTACAGGTACGGATGCAGTGCTTTGTGAGCTGCTCTGACAGCTGGTGCTTAAAGCTAGTGAGGGAGATATGAGTCTCCAGCTTTAGTGATTTTTGCAGTTCGTTCCAGTCATTGGCAGCAGAGAACTGGAAGGAAAGGCGGCCAAAGGAGGAATTGGCTTTGGTGGTGACCAGTGAGATATACCTGAAGGAGCGCGTGCTATGGGTGGGTGCTGCTATGGTGACCAGTGAGCTGAGATAAGGCGGGGCTTTACCTAGCAAAGACTTATAGATGCCCTGGATGCAGTGAGTTTTTGGAGTTTGTGCTACAGGATGCAGATTTCTGTTTGAAAAAGAGAGCCTTAACTTTCCTAACTGCCTGTGTATATTGGTTCCTAACTTCCCTGAAAAGTTGCATATCACGAGGGCTATTCGATGCTAATGCAGTACGCCACAGGATGTTTTTGTGCTGGTCAAGGGCAGTCAGGTCTGGAGAGAACCAAGGGCTATATCTGTTTCTGGTTCAGTTTTTTTTGAATGGGGCATGCTTATTTAAAATGGTGAGGAAGTCACTTTTAAAGAATAACCAGGCATCCTCTACTGATGGGATGAGGTCAATATCCTTCCAGGACACCCGGGCCAGGTTGATTAGAAAGGCCTGCTCGCTGAAGGGTTTTAGGGGGCGTTTGACAGTGATGAGGGGTGGTCGTTTGACCGCA
Source organism: Oncorhynchus mykiss (assembly GCF_057628025.1). Classification (NCBI taxonomy): domain Eukaryota; kingdom Metazoa; phylum Chordata; class Actinopteri; order Salmoniformes; family Salmonidae; genus Oncorhynchus; species Oncorhynchus mykiss. Next base: position 23,348,639 of record NC_143038.1, read on the forward strand.
GACCCATTACTGATGCAGGCAATGACGCAGTGCTCGCTGAGATCTTGGTTGAAAACAAAAGAGGTGTATTTGGAGGGCAAGTTGGTCAGGATGATATCTATGAGGGTGCCCGTGTTAACGGATTTGGGGTTGTACCTGGTAGGTTCCTTGATAATTTGTGTGAGATTGAGGGCATCAAGCTTAGATTGAAGGATGGCTGGGGTGTTAAGCATGTCCCAGTTTAGGTCACCTAGCAGCACGAGCTCTGAAGATAGATGGTGGGGGGGCAATCAATTCACATATGGTTTCCAGTACACAGCTGGGGGCAGAGGGTGGTCTACAGTAAGCGGCAATGATGAAAGATTTGTTTCTGGAAAGGGGGATTTTTAAAAGTAGAAGCTTGAATTGTTTGGGTACAGACCTGGATAGTAAGACAGAACTCTGCAGGCTAACTCTGCCCCCTAGGTCAGAGTGGCGAAATAATTACAATTTAGCAATTAAACACTGAAGTGATAGATGTGCAGAAGATGAATGTGCAAGTAGAGATACTGGGGTGAAAAGGAGCAAAAAAACAAAAACAATATGGGGATGAGGTAATTGGGCGGTTATTTACAGATGGGCTAAGTACAGGTGCAATGATCGGTAAGCTGCTCTGACAGCTGATGCTTGAAGTTGGTGAGGGAGATATGACTCCAGCTTCAGAGATCTTTGCAATTCGTTCCAGTCATTGGCAGCAGAGTACTGGAAGGAAAGGCGGCCAAAGAGGAGTTGGCTTTGGGGGTGAAATATACTTGCTGGAGCACATTCTACAGATCGGTGCTGCTATGGTGACCAGTGAGCTGAGATAAGGCACGGCTTTACCTAGCAAATACTTATAGATGACCTGGAGCCAGTGAGTTTGGCAACGAATATCAATGTGACCAATACATTTCTTTACTTGCACAGCCAAGTCAAAAGGGTCACAAAATACGACTAAATGGTTGTCGTCTGGAACCCTGCCTTGTAGGCTTTTCACTATAGGCACTGTCCAACCTTAGAGGCCTTTTTCATTAAAGTAAAACTATCTTAGCAATCAACACTAGCCTAGCTCAAGACTCCTCTCTCGCTCTCCTCAGCAGCAGGTCGATACATGTAAGGAGTGAGAGAATGGTGCTGAAGCGCAAAATCGGGGTGAATGATAAGTAGCCGTGGACAATTTGGCCGGCTACAATTATCAGCTTTTAAATTTATTTTAATTACCTGCTAATGGAAACCTGCTAGGAGCATTGATAGCAAATATACAGTTGAAGTTGGAAGTTTACATACACTAAGTTCACAGTACCTTTAAACAGCTTGGAAAATTCCAGAAAATTATGTCATGGCTTCAAAAGCTTCTGATAGGCTAATTAACATAATTTGACTCAATTGGAGGTGTACCTGTGGATGCATTTCAAGGCCAACCTTCAAACTCAGTGCCTCTTTGCTTGACATCATGGGAAAACCAGAATAAATAAGCCAAGATTTCTGACATTTCACATTCTTAAAACAAAGTGGTGATCCTACATTTTTACTTGGATTAAATGTCAGGAATAGTGAAAAACTGAGTTTAAATGTATTTGGCTAAGGTGTATGTAAACTTCCTACCTCAACTGTAGCTGCAATCAGCAATGAACAGGGTATACATATGACCGAAAGGACAAGATGAGTTGGATAAAGTTTTTATATGATAGTGCTCGCCATCTTCCTTTATGTACAAACTGAAAGCATTACCATGTTGATATCTCAACACCACAAGGATGATGCAAGTGAAGTTTAGTCTAGTGCTGTAGGTTAGTATCTTTGAATGCAGCAGGTAATCATTCTTAAGGTAATTACTTCATGATTTAAGTTTACATACCAAATATGGGGTCAATTTAACTAATCGTTTGTGATTTGTGAAATATTTTCAGTGTTATTTTCACAATATTTCACATTGTCTGTATCATTTAAATGTAACATTTATTTGCACAAGGCATCGTCCACTTGATCATCAGATATTGCTCTAAAATCCTATGCCACTGGTGCCAATGACATCTATAGTGCAACCAACTAGTTTGGTGCAGCCATCAAGGTTACAGTGACTTTATTTTCACAGAGCTTCTAAGGACATACGCATAAGGTATACAAACCAAAGTTCATGGCCCCATATCCATCAGTCCAGTTCTTATAGCCCTGGTGTGATATGGTTCCATCTAAATGCAGCAACTAATCTCATTCTCAAATTAATTTGAGGGTAATTAATTGAGTCTTTATACCAAATCTTGAGTCAATCTGACTTACAGGCTGAGTACACCACTCGCGTCGCGTGCACGAGCGTTGCAAAATAAATTTAGACATACATGTTATTCAATTATTGCACCCACACTGCTCGCGTGCACCAACGAGCGACTGCATTGCCAAGGGCTAAAGTCAGTTCTATTTGTGACGCAGATCGCGCTGGAAGTCCTGCCTCTCCCACCTCCTCATTGGTTTATAGAAGCAGGTACCCAAGTGCCATCTCCTCATTGGTTATACCCACATGGGTGACTGAAAGACAAACAAGGTCAGTGGCGGTAATGCACCTAATTTATGAAAGTTGCCAATCGCAATGTAAAGTCAAGAGAAGAAAAAGCCTGGGAGGAGATATGACTAGAAACCATTTGGTTGACCGTTTTATGTGTAGATTAATTGGCGGAGTAGAGGACCTTGTGTATTTCAGGTAAAATAACAACTCAATGTTTATATCCCAGGACAAATTAGGTAGCAAGCTAGCTAGCTAAATTGCCATAAATGTTTAATGCTTTTCGACTTGTCTCCAAATTAATATAATTGGTCACAGTTTGTTTTGATATTTTAACCTGCGTGTCGTGATCGCGTTTGGTGTGGGGGATCAAAATACATTTATGCACGATGGTGCACGCATGCAGCCGGTTTGGGTTCCGTGTTACGGTTCATGGGAAGATTAAGTATTTTTAGCATTAGCATACAGTGTATTCAGAAAGTATTCAGACCACTTCACTTTATCCACATTTCGTTAAGTTACAGCCCTATTCTAAAATGTATCTCCAATTTTTTTAAATAAAAAAATATAAATCTACACACAATACAAAAACAGGGTCAGACATTTTTGCAAATTTATTAAAAATAAAACTGAAATATCACATTTACTTAAGTATTCAGACCCTTTACTCAGTACTTTGTTGAAGCACATTTGGAAGCGATTACAGCCTTGGAGTCTTCTTGGGTATGACGCTACAAGCTTGGCACACCTGTATTTGGGGAGTTTCTCCCATTCTTCTCTGAAGATCCCCTCAAGCTCTGTCAGGTTGGATGGAGAACATCACTGCACAGCTATTTTCAGGTCTCTCCAGATATCAAAATCGGGTTCAAGTTCGGGCTCTGGCTGGGCCACTCAAGGACATTCAGAGACATGTCCCCATGCCACTCCTGCGTCGTCTTGGCTGTGTGCTTAGGGTCGTTGTCTCCTTGAATGGTGAACCTTCGTCCCAGTCTGAAGTCCTGTGCGCTCTGGAGCAGGTTTTCATCAAGGATCTCTGTACTTTGCAGTTGTGCCAAGCTTGTAGCATCATACCCAAGAAGACTCGAGGCTGTAATCACTGCCAAAGGTGCTTCAACAAAGTATTGAGTAAAGGGTCTGAATACTTATGTAAATGTGATATTTTTTTTGCAAATTCATAAAAAATAAACTACAAACCTGTTTTTGCTTTGTCATTATGGGGTATTGTGTGTAGATTGATGAATGGACTGTATGTGCATCTATAGGTACAGTGTGGCCATATTTGAATGCATTAAAACTATTCAAGACTGATGTAATAAGTATAAAAACAAAATCTGGAGTGATTCTGAAATATAGTTCATGAGAAGATCATTGCAGATGATGTTGAGCATTAGCGTTACATAGGAAAATAATGAATTGTTAAAAAGCGACTGCCTTTAAAAAGCAATGACTACCTTTGAAAACAGCCTATGTAGTATTGATGAGTCAAACACTTATTCTAGGGAAAATAGGATACATTTAGGCCAAAGTAAATCTTGTCTAAAACGTAGTTCGGAACATCTATGCAGCACAACAAGTAACTGACACGGGGTGAACAGCTGCAGTGATCACTCTCTATCCAATAGCAGACAGCGCTCAGCAGCTCTGCCAATTTACATAAAACAACACAGTGCACATTTTGTTACTTGAGAACTCCCCCAAACACATTAGTTAGATGTAAAATTGCACAACTAAAGCATCCTCTGCAAAAACTTCAAAATTAATTACAGTTATATTAGATTCATTCTGGGGTTTTGAGGAAGTGAAATTGGCTAGTGTCTCATGGGGGACAAATATCCTTAACCAAACACAGAACCGGTCAGGAAACACACCGCCAAGACTGAAATCTAATTTTTCTAATGAGCAACAGAAAAACACAGGTGCCAATCGGCGTGTTCATTGGCTCTATAATAGTTTCCTTGTTTATTGGGATATCAATACCAAATTCAGTGTGGTTCATCTTAAAGTTTCAAGTTAATAGGATTTGGTGTAGTGGACTTAGTGGTTTAAATGGACACGTAAAATCAGACTTTTATTTGTCTCTAATTTAGCCATCTTTTGACCAATCCTTTAGCTTTTCTGAAAATAGGTTAAGACGTACTATGGGCCTACATTCCATCTGGTGTCATTAGGTTCTTTGGTTCATTTGGACCAAATCGTGGTTTTAGCCTCCTAACAAATAGGACGTTTTGAGTGAGGTGAATGTGCAGCTCGAATGATGTAACCATTACATTTTTTTACTCACACAGCCAAGTCAAAACCAATTAGCGTTGCATAGTCTAAAAAGAGAATTGTTTTTCTTTTAAGATATCAATGCCAAACTTAACATGGTTCATCAGGGTAATGTCTTTGACGAGTCAATCTGGAGTCAAACTGATTTATGGTTCATGAGGAGAATATTTATAAAGTATTTTTTGCATTAGCATTTGTGCTAACGTGCATCTATTGGTACAGTGCAAACATATTTGAAGGGTTACTGTATTTTGCCCCACAGATCTGGGCTCTTCTGAACCACAAAAATGACAACCTTAGTCTCTCCACACTGAGTTGAAGAGCTGATGAAGGGGACTCACTTTAGCTTGATGGAGAGTGGAATTGTGTAGAAGAACACGTTGATCTGAAAGACACAGATGAAGAAGAGGCGGAAGTGCTCAAACATCTCGGCAAAGAAGTACCAGAAGAGGCCTATGTTGGGGGTGAGATCTGGCATGGAGAGGCTGGGGAAGAGACACAGAGAGAAGCATTCACACAGTAGGAGGGAACGATCACACAATGCATGAAGGCCCTTTCATAATCAGTGTTGGGTTACCTAGTGTTAGTTACCTGAAAATGTAATATTACTCGTAAAATTTTACAAAAGTATTGTGCTATTTAAAATATTACTTTGTGTGGAAATAAGTTCTATTACTAGTTATTACTTTGCGTAAGTAAGGCGAGCGGTGATTGATATGCTACTAACTCAGGTTTGATCACTACTAGTTTCTCCTTTCATCTGTGGCGGTGCTGTCCTTTGCTAGTCTACAAGTGCTGCACCATCATATGGGCTGTTTAATTAGCCATTCTCAAAGTATTCAGATCCCTTGACTTTGTCTACATACATTTTTGTCCCTCCATTTACACAATACCCCATTGTACAAAGCGAAAACAGGTTTTTAGAAAATGTTGCACATGTATTAAAAATAGAATTCAGAAATACCTTATTACATAAGTATTCAGACCCTTTGCTATGATACTTTAAATTGAGCTCTGGTGCATCTTGTTTCCATTGATCATCCCTGAAATGTTTCTACAACTTGATTGGAGTCCACCTGTGGTAAATTCAATTGATTGGACATGATTTGGAAAGTCACTCGCCTGTCTATACAAGGTCCCACAGTTGACAGTGCATGTCAGAGAAAAAAACAAGCCATGAGATCAAAGGAATTGTCCGTAGAGCTCCAAGACAGGATTGTGTCAAGGGCGAAGATCTGGGGAAGGGTACCAAACAAATTCTGCAGCATTGAAGGTCCCCAGGAACAGAGAGGCCTCCATCATTCTTAAATGGAAGAAGTTTGGAAACACCGAGGCTCTTTCTAGAGCTGGGCGCCCGTCCAAACTGAGCAATCGGAGAAGGGCCTTGGTCAGGGAGGTGACCAAAAAATAGATGGTCACTCTGACAGAGCTCCAGACTTGCTCTGTGGACATGGGAGAACCTTCCAGAAGGACAACCATCTCTGCAGCACTCCACCATTCAGGCCTTTATGAAAGAGTGGCCAGACGGAAGCCACACCTCAGAAAAAGGCACATGACAGTACACTTGGAATTTGCAAAAAGGCACCTAAAAGACTCTCAGACCATGAGAAACAAGATTCTCTGATCTGATGGGAAAAAGTTTGAACACTTTGGCATGAAGTCCAAGCGTCACATCTGGAGAAATCCTTGCACAATCCCATGGTGGTGGCAGCATCATGTTGTGTGGATGTTTTTCAGCAGCAGGGACTTGGAGAGATCCTTGACAAAAACCTGCTCCAGAGCACTGGGGGCGAAGGTTCACCCTTGAAGAGGACAACGACCCTAAGCACACAGCCAAGACAATAGTGGCTTCGGGAAAAGTCTCTGAATGTCCTCGAGTGGCCCAACCAGAGCCCGAACTGGAACCCGATCGAACATCTCTGGAAAGACCTTAAAATAGCTGGGCAGCGATGCTCCCCATCCAACCTGACAGAGATTGAAAGAATCTGCAGAGAAGAATGGGAGAAAATCCTTAAATACAGGTGTGCCAAGCTTTTAGCATAATTCCCAAGAAGACTCAAGGCTGTAACTGCTGCCAAAGGAACTTCAATAAAGTACTAAGTAAAGGGTCTGAATACTTACAGTACCAATAAAAAGTTTGGAAATCTACTCATTCAAGGGTTTTTCTTTATTTTTTTTACTATTTTCTACATTGTAGAAACATAGTGAAGACATCAAAACTATGAAATAACACATATGGAATCATGTAGTAACCAAAAAAAGTGTTAAATATACTTTAAAGTATCCACCCTTCACCTGGAATGCTTTTCCAACAGTCTTGAAGGAGTTCCCACATATGCTGAGCACTTGTTCACCTCTTTTCCTTCACTCTGTGGTTCAACTCATCCCAAACCATATCAACTGGGTTGAGGTCGGATGATTGTGGAGACCAGGTCATCTGATGCAGCACTGCATAACTCTCCTTCTTGGTCAAATAGCCCTTACACGGCCTGGAGGTGTGTTGGGTCATTGTCCTGTTGAAAATCAAAATGATAGTGGGACTAAGCGAAAACCAGATGGGATGGCGTATCGCTGCAGAATTCTGTGGTAGCCATGCTGGTTAAGTGTGCCTTGAATTCTAAATCAACGACAGTGTCACCAGCAAAGCAGCCCCACACCATCACACCTCCTCCTCCATGCTTCACGGGGGGAACCACAGACAAAGAAAAGAAACAACCAAAGAAATGGCAGTTGGAACCAAAAATCTCAAATTTGAACTCACCAGACCAAAGGACAGATTTCCACCATGTTCATTGCTCGTGTTTCTTGGCCCAAGCAAGTCTCCTCTTCATATTGGTGTCCCTTAATAGTGGTTTCTTTGCAGCAATTCGACCATGAAGGCCTGCTTAAAGTAGTCTCCTCTGAACCGTTGATGTTGAGATGCGTCTATTACTTGAACTCTGAAGAACTGATTTTTGGGCCACATTCTGAGATGCAGTTAACTCTACTGAACTAATCCTCTGCAGCAGAGGTAACTCTGGGTCTTCCTTTCCTGTGGCAGTCCTCATGAGAGCCAGTTTCATCAAAGCACTTGATGGTTTTTGCAACTGCATTTGAAGAAACTTTTAAAGTCCTTAAAATGTTTCGTATTGACTGACCTTCATGTCTTAGAGTAATGATGTACTGTTGTTTTGCTTTGCTTATTTGAGCTGTTCTTGCCATACTATGGACTTGGTATTTTACCAAATAGAGATATCTTCTGTATACCAACCCTACCTTGTCACAACACAACTGATGCTCAAACGCATTAATAACGAAATCAATTCCACAAATTAACTTTTAACAAGGCACACCTGTTAATTGAAATGCATTCCAGGTGACTACCTAATGAAGTTGGTTGAGCGAATGCCAAGAGTGTGCAAAGCTGTCATCAAGGCAAATGGTGGCTACTTTGATTTGTTTAACACTTTTTTGGTTACTACATGATTCTATATGTGTTATTTCAGTTTTGATGTCTTCACTATTATTCTACAATTCATTGAGTCTTTATACCAAATCTTGAGTCAATCTGACTTATGGTTAATATTTTTAGCATTAGCATAAAGTGCATTCAGACCTTCACTTTTTCCACAATTCGTTAAGTTAGTCTTATTCTAAAATAGATTTAAAAATAAATATAACAATCTAATAAATCTACACACAATAGCCCATAATAACAAAGCAAAAACAGGTTTATACATTTTTTTGCTAATGTATAAAAATAATTTAAAAAACAGTCCCGGTCACTGAAAAACATCAGCACAGCATGATTCTGCTTTCCGTTTGGCCACTCTACCATAAAGGCCTGATTGGTGGAGTGCTGCAGAGATGGTTGTCCTTCTGGATGGTTCTTCCATCTCCCTAGAGGAACTCGTGGAGCTCTGTCAGAGTGACCATCGGGTTCTTGGTTCACCTCCTTGAGAAAGGCCCTTCTCCCTGATTTCTTAGTTTGGCCGGGCGGACTGCTCTAAGAAGGATCTTGGTTGTTCCAAACTTGATTAAGAATTAAGAATGATTAAGGCCAATGTGTTCTTGGTGACCTTCAATGCTGCAGACATTTTTTGGTACCCTTCCACAGATTTGTGCATCGACACAATCCTGTATCGGAGCTCTACGGATAATTCCTTCGACCTCACAGTTTGGTTTTTGCTCTGACATGCACTGTCAACTGTGGGACCATAATATAGACAGGTGTGTGCCTTTCCAAATCATGTCCAATCAATTTACCACTGGTGAACTACAATAAAGTCGTAGAAACATCGAGGATGATCAATTGAAACAGGATGCACCTGAGCTCAATTTTGAGTCTCATAGCAAAGGGTCTGAAAACGTATTTAAATAATTTTGTTTAATTTGCAAACATTTCTAAAAACCTGCTTTTGCTTTATCATGGGGTGTTGTGTGTAGATCGATGAGAAAAATGTACAGCACAGTTGAAAGATATGTGCCAGATGGAAATCAATAGAGAAGTCTATGGAGATAGGTGGGAAGGGCTGATAGTAGCTGAGGGGTGGGATTAAAAGCTCATGAGCTGTAATAGTTAGGACCAAAAACATATCACGTATACCAGATATGTAGGAGTACCATTTTATGTGTAATGTGTATATCAAACTGTATTTCTATAATGTAATATTGTGCATAAAATTACCATGTATGTAAAGTGTATAAATAATAAGTCACCAGAGGTGTCACCACACTAGCGCCCTATAAAAATATATTGTTGCAGAAAACGTGGACGGGATCAGATTCCAGATATTAAAAACGTGAATTCAACAATATTCACATATATTGGAACGTAGTAGGAAATTCATTCATTTCCCCAAGATTACCATAAGACATGAACAAAATCCATCAATGATTTATATTTTTCTTAAACTTTCTGTAAAGGCAACAGCACAGGAATGCCAGTCTCTATGAGCGCGTTTGTCTGGGTGTAGCCGTTAGCAATGAGGCTAATGTAATAACAGCTGTCTTCTGGTAGATGGAAAGGCTTTCCCAAAAACCTTCTCAATTAAATGTTAACTACAAAGTAGCCTATACCAACCTGGCAGAATGATATCAAGATTATTTGCATCAATCCAGTCGCCATTTGTTTTGCAAACTCTGCAATCACCGTTATTTTATCAGGGAATCACGAGAGCTACAGAAACATTGTTAAGCAAAAAACATAGTTGAATTAAAGGGCAACAAAAATGTCTTACATTTTTCCAAAACCTCATAAGTAGTGGTCTCCTGATGTGGTTTAAACATCAAATTTGGCTGTTTTATACTTTTTTTTTTTGAGAGCGAAAACCTGAAAATGGTAACCTAAAAAAACTAAACCGAGAAAATTACATTTGGGAAAAAACTGAATCAGGCAAAAAATAAAACTTACTTTAAAAAGGACCCTACCACACAAAGTACTGTTTCGTACCCATAAAGCAAAAGCTAAGTGAAAAGTCTCTGCGCTTGTTCGACACTTAAGGCGACTGCCCACTGACTGATCTTCAAATCGCCTTGCATCATAAATAACTTCCCATTATTATTTGTAGTTTAAATTGGTCACAATTTGCCCAGAACACATCACTCATTTTATGCTCTCGAACACCCAATCCAACGGCACCTTGAAAGACACCATACCAACAACGGTCACCACTACACAACAGCTGTTACTAAATTCTCCAGCAACGTCCTATTTTAGTCAGCTTTTTGGATACGTGAGAATAGAACGTTTTGTAGTAGAATGATATTTCTCAAAATAAAGCGTGCTTTAATTGCCAGGATGTCATAATTTCAGCTTTTCATGTAGTATGAATTTGCTGCACACTTGAGGAAGTGAATCGACTTTTCAGACCTATGTTTCTCACAACAACTGAAAACCAGTGATGTAGGGTACATTTTTTTTTTTAAAGTGGATAAAACACTTATCTCCCTTTGCTCTAAGTAACGTTGATATCTAGTAAAGTTGATATCCTACCATGGCACAATTTATCATGAACTGCATGATATTTATTTTGTCATCATTTGTCACTTACCACAATTTTGTTGTATTCCTTCACTGCTATGTATAGTGCCACCGCAGTCAGAGCATCTGCCACCTGTAGGGCGGTTTGAGAAAGAGAAGAGAACCCAACTGAGTGAGTATGGATGGATGTGACCTTTGAGAATCACTCTTATTATGCTCCTCAATCAACCATCTTCTCTAGTGGACACTGGTTTCTGTGTAGCATCCATGTAAACTGTGACAGCTAATGGTCTATGAGCAAAACTAGCAGTGAAATATCACTGGACCCTCTAATTGATATAGGTATCAAACTGGGTTGTGATATTATAGACAGTGATATCACTGAATTAGTATATTAAAAGTTGCACTCACCATAAACACAATCTCTATATAATCAATAACAAAGTGAAAGAAGTATATAATGAGGGGAGTTTGAAAGAGAACAGATGACCTCATAATTATAACACTGAATGTATTAAATGTACGAAGCAGCACATTGTGATGCAATGTTACTAGTTTAAAGGAATGAGGAGGAGACTGACCTCATGGAACACATCCCCTGCATATGATGATACGCCCAGGTCCAGGAGAGCCAGGCATTCCACAACTACAAATAACAAATCATAAAGCATCAACATATGGAACCCAAAGAATCTATAGGTCATCTTGTGATAGTTGGGCTAGTTATTTTAAGTCCAAAAAACTGGTCCTGAACATTAGATAATATCATAAACACAGAGCCAAGCCACATTTAAATTGAGAGGCTATTAGAAGGCTTGACTTGCACAAGCTAATGTACTGTTTGATTAATAATTAATGAAGGGTACTAGCCAAGTACCTCAACTCCTACATGAACCTCCGACTCACTATGCAGTCTGTACTTCAAAATGTTAAATTCTTAAACCCTTAGTGTACCTATGTTTGTCCTCTGTTGCATGCCTTTGTTCACTGAAATCCATACTTTTTAATGAGTATTGTAGGCCTATGTAATCTGAGACTCAATTGGCACATGCGTATTTGCGCTGAATTGCCACCTTAGAGAAACAGAAACTAGTAAAGTGGTTGTATTAAGAAGTATGGATTTCAGCAAACAAGGAAAGGCACGCAACAGATAACAATCATAGGTACATGGTAATGGTATAAAGCACATGTTTTTTAAAGTATCAACTGCATAGCTAGAGATGGACATTGAGTTTTAGGTGAGCCAGCTCATTTGGCTCCCAAAAGGCTTCTTCTCCTTCTATGGTATATTGATGATGGCACAATTGAATGTGCATCCCCCCACCTCTTGTGCGGGATGGAAACAGGATTCCCAAAATCAGAACAATTACAAAAAATACTTCTGTTAAAAAATAAAACACATCTGATCCCTACACAGGCTCTTTATAAAAAAAAAAAAAACAGGACAGACAGACTTTCTTATTTTTCTCCATGCACCCACCAGAGCCGTGTTCTAATACCCATACTAACATACTGTATACTACATACTTAATGAGTGTATATACACACACTACATACTATTAGTTCATTTTAGTATACTGTAAACAAACGGTATCGTTTCAGTTGTGTGTACTTGAGCTTTGCCTGTCTACTGGAAGTTGATGCTGTTGCTATGCAACCTCTAGCTAGCATAACAAATAACTAGCTAAACATTTTACGATTTTGGGTGTGTTCGTAAATTCAATCTGGAGTGGCAGTGTGCGCTCTGGGCATTTGAAAATCCAGACCATTGTCAGACCATTGTCCGTTCGTAAATACAGACCGTTCAGCGTGCACACTGCTGGACAGGGTGGACGCTTTGGCTGAGTAGGGTTGATCCGAGCATTCAACTACAGTCAAGCACCCAACCTAACTGGATAATGTTGGCTAGCTACGTCTGGACACAAATGAGAGAACACCTCACTCTGAACATTTTACTCAACCCAGCAGAGCTGCTTAGGTTGTTCTCATGTTATCCTGAGCGTTGGTGACTAACTGTGCTGCTGGCAATAATTTAATTAGACTTATTTTTGCTGACACCGGCCATTTTCAACAGGTGTTGAGCGTTCGTAAATTCATCAGTTATTCTGCATGAGTTTTCTGAAATCGGAGTAAATTGCCTGAATTAACAATGTTCATTGAAACGCACAATGACAATACCACTTAGCTAAGAATGCTGTTAATAATCGTAGTTAGTTAATAAACTGCCTGGCAAGATCGATGTAGCCAACTAACAATAGGTACGTTAACTAGCTAACAAACCTGCACTTCTATAATGCTTTGCGGTTAGTAAGGATAGCGTAACTAACAAATTGTCAGCCAACATAACATGTAACGTAACTTATTTGAAAAGTCATTACATTGTTCAAAATGTTCTTAACATTTGTTATAATTAGTTAAAGCAATGAATTTGTATCCTAGTTGGACTTCCGCTGCATATTTTCCAAAAAGCACAGAAATAGTGTCCACTACAGCTATACCTCATATTTTGGTGAATTTAGTACGACATCCGTGAACTTTTGGCATACTAACTATATCCATACTATATACTCAATCACGGCACAAATAGTAAGGTTAGTATGAGTATTCGAACACAGCTCAGGAATCATCTTCAAGTATTCAACACTTCCGACATCTTCCCCTGACATCACCAAAGGCTCCTCATTCAAAATGCTTAAAAATCGACATATAAACATTAAAATTGCTAATCTCCAACGTAAAGGCCAAAAGGTAGAATGCCATTATGTCGGATCATGAAATGCGCGTTCAAATACATGTCTACCGTGGCCAAATGATTAGATGGCCTGCACTGAGAGAAAAAAATCAGCGTGGACCAGATTGACACGCTCTCCCCACTATTTATTGTTTCTGCTGTGATGATTCAACCTCTTTAGTGAATTATAGTAGTAGTATGCAAATAAAGGAGCCCAATAACTTGCTTTTTCACCGAAGCAAATCGGTTCGACGTTCACCGAAAGATCCGTTCTAACGAACGACCCATCACTAAGTTTGGAGGTTCAGTTCAAAAACAGTCAGTGTTCAATTCATTGGAGGAGTTGATTGAGTTACTTGGCTAGATGGGTACCTCCCTTTCATTAAGGTTCTCCTTTAAATGAGATTGAGGGTAAAGCCAATTGAATACGGGCTTTATTTTGTTATGTTCTGTTAATTACTGATGTCCCCTTTAAGGATGGAGCACCCTTGGTCATGCGCAGTATTGTTCTATGTTATTCTAGTACTAACTAGTTTGAGTAAATGTGAAGCTCCAGTTCAATTGCTTGTATTCCGAGTCTTTCTTATTACATAAATAAGTACTAAGTGTTAAGACACTACAATGGCGACGAGGATGATTACCTGCAGTGTGCATCACGAATACAGATGGAGTTCGTAGGAAGAGAGGAAGATTTTCACCCTGTAGCACAACAGCTAGCAAGCAGTGAAGACGAGGGGAGAGCTAACGAGAACGAGGCGGCAGATCAAAGACCCGTGGAGCCGGAGGTAAAGAGAATGGCTAGCATCGGGAAAATAGATCTGTTTGATGACACGCAAGAAAACTGGGCAACTTACATTGAACGACTGGAACAGTACTTCATTGCAAACGACATTGCTGATAACAAAAGAGTACCAGCGTTGTTGAGTTTAATTGGCCCAAAAACATACAGTTTGCTAAGAGATCTGACTGCCCCTCTGAAGCCCTCAAATAAAACATTCACAGAGATTGTGGAGATATTGCAAAATCACCTATCACCTAAACCACTCCTCATCGCGGAACTTTTTCGTTTCCACAAGAGAGATCAGAATGAGGGGGAGGGTGTTAGTACATATGTAGCAGTGTTGAAGAAACTGTCTGAACATTGCCAGTTGGGAGAGAACCTAAATGACACTTTAAGGGATAGATTTGTGTGTGGACTGAAACATGAACACATTCAAAAACGTTTGCTCACAGAATCAGAGCTCACGTTTGCAAAGGCTGTTGAAATTGCTGTGGCTATGGAAATCGCGACTAAAGATGCATTTGAGTTGCAAAGTAAAAGAAGTACTGACCTGTCACAAATTTCCCTGCACAAGTTTTCACGCAGTCGACAGCGCCCCCGTGTGGCCGAAAAATGCAACATGTGTGACAGAGATGGTCACAGAGCAGAGGACTGCCGTTTCAAAGACGAAACAAATGCAGTAGAAGGGGGCACATTCAAAGAGCATGCAAAGCAAAATTCAGTCACAACAGTAAAACTGAGAAAATTAAAGGGTTGGTGAATGCACTAGCAGAGAACAGTGGCAGTGATTCAGATGAACGATTAATTGGTACAATGGAGTTAAACACAGTGACTTCTCCCAGCAGTAGCATAATATGGGTGACACCAGATATCGAAGGCAAACCCCTCAAAATGGAGCTGGACACAGGATCTGCAGTGTCTATAATTTCCACTACTGTCTACAATGAGCACTTTAAGGCTATCAAGCTGAAGAACACAAATGTGTTGCTGAAGACATACTCAGGAGAGAGATTGAGCCCAATGGGGGCGTTGCAGGTCAGAGTGCATTATGGGGGGCAAACACAGCAGTTACAGCTGTATGTGGTGCCTGGAACTGGCCCCCCATTATTTGGCAGGGAATGGCTTTCAAAAATAAAGCTGAATTGGTGTGACTTGAAAATGCTCCACACGTTCCAGTCCAAAGAGAATGGTACAGACCAAACACTGGAACACTTGCGGAAGAAATACAACACAGTTTTCAGTGATCAGATGGGAACAGTAAAAGGCTTCACAGCAAAACTTGTACTAAGAGATGACGCAACCACGAAATTCTGCAAAGCCAGATCTGTTCCATACTCCCTGAGACCAAAGGTGGAAGCGGAAATCGATCGCTTGCAGGATACAGGGATCCTGACGAAAGTGGACAGAAGCGAATGGGCCACACCCATAGTTCCTATTGTGAAGAAAGACGGGTCTGTTAGAATGTGTGGGGACTTCAAGGTAACTGTGAATTCAATGTTGCATGTGGACCAATACCCCCTACCACGTCTGGATGACATCTTTGCTGCACTAGCTGGTGGGAAACACTTCAGTAAAATCGATCTGAAACAGGCTTACCTGCAGCTACCGGTTGAAGAGAGTTCCAAACAGTACCTGACAATAAACACACACAAAGGTCTATACAGGTATAACCGCCTGGTTTTTGGCATTGCATCAACCCCAGCCATTTGGCAACGAACTATTGACCAGATTTTGCAAGGAATCCCAGGAACCCAGTGTATCCTGGATGACATGATCATAACAGGACGCACCGACAAAGAGCACCTGGCTAACCTGGAAGAGGTCCTGAAAAGACTGAAAGAGTATGGTCTACAGGCAAACTTAAAGAAGTGTGAGTTCTTCAAAGACAAGATTGTCATCTGTGGACATGAGATTGACTGCAATGGATTGCACAAAAGACAGGACAAAATCGAGGCAGTGGTACAGGCACCACGACCACAAAATATCACAGAAGTAAGATCTTTCACTGGACTGATCAATTACTACAGAAGATTCCTCCCAAACCTTTCAGCAGTACTCCAGCCTCTAAATCAGCTCCTGGAAAAAAATAGGACAAGGCGGTGGACAGAGCAGTGTGAAAATGCATTTCTGGAGGCAAAACGGCTCATAACATCTGAACAGGTCCTGATGCATTACGACCCTGAAATGCCAGTGAAGTTGGCTTGTGATGCGTCCCCTTATGGATTAGGGGCAGTCCTTTCACACACACTGAAAGATGGGTCAGAGAGGCCAGTTGCATTTGCGTCACGAACATTGAATGATGCAGAGAAAAACTACTCACAAATCGACAAAGAAGCACTGGCACTAGTGTGGGGCGTCAAGAAATTCCACGCATTCCTATATGGCAAGCGTTTCACACTGGTTACAGATCACCAGCCGTTGCTTTCCATTTTCAGTCCAAAGAAAGGCATTCCGGCAATGACAGCAGCCAGGTTACAGCGATATGCCCTGTTCCTTGCCAGTCATATGTATGACATTGAGTTTAAGCCGTCATCCCTCCACACAAATGCAGATGGATTATCCAGACTGCCGTGTACAAGAGAAAGACAAAGGAGGGTGGATGCAGTGGACATGTTCCATACCGCTCAGCTCGAGGCCCTACCAGTCACAAGCACAGTTATCAAACAGGAGACAAGGAAAGATGTGACCTTGTCAAAAGTGTACACCTACACCATGTCAGGATGGCCAGCTACTGGCAGAAAGGAGCTGACTCCGTATTTCCAGCGGAGAAACTAAATTACAACGTACCAAGGATGTTTGATGTGGGGAATGAGAGTCATGATACCCCAGAAATGCCAACATCTAGTCTTGCAGCAACTACATGAAGGTCATGTTGGAATTGTCAAAATGAAGCTGCTCGCAAGGAGCCACTTCTGGTGGCCAGGTCTGGACCAACAGATAGAAAATATGGCAAAGACCTGTAGTGGATGTTTGGAAAACCTTCACATGCCTGCTCCTGTCCCAGTCCACCCATGGGAATGGCCCGCAGAGCCATGGCAGAGAATTCATGTGGACTACGCTGGTCCTTTTGAAAAGCACATGTTTCTGGTTATAGTTGATGCCCATTCCAAATGGCCAGAGGTGTTTTGCACTGACTCCTCCACCTCGGCTCAGACGATAGAGTTTCTCAGAACAACATTTGCACGCTTCGGTTTGCCACTGCAGCTGGTAAGTGACAACGCGCAAGCTTTTGTAAGTGACGAGTTTACAAGATTCATGTCAGTAAATGGAATCAAACACTCAACCTAAGCTCCGTACCACCCTGCCACCAATGGGCTGGCAGAACGCTTTGTGCAAACCCTAAAGCAAGGACTCCGTGCAGCAAAACGAGACGAAGGGACATTGCTAACAAAACTGGCCAAGTTCCTAGCCTCCTACCGAAACACCCCACATGCCGAAACACCCCACATGCCACGACAAATGAAAGCCCAGCCGCACTGATGTTCGGGAGGCCTCTCCGCACACAGCTGGACATCATGAAGCCAAACAGGCGTAATGAAGTGCTGAACAAACAAGCCAAGATGCTCTCCGGTGGCCGGGAGCGCCATCTCCAAACAGGACAGGAAGTGATGGTGCGAGACTACAGAAGAGGAGGGAAATGGACAAGAGGGACCGTACACACACAAACGGGACCCAGAACTTACCAGGTTCAAGTGAGCCCAGACATAATGTGGCGGCGTCACATTAACCAAATGCATTCCAGGGAAAACAGCACAACAATCGAGAGAGAACAGGCACAGAGAGCTCCTGAGAGTGACACACAGGGAACTGTAGAGGACGGTGGGGCAGTAGAGAGACCCCAGGCTGAAAGAAGGGAACGTGTTGATGAAGGTTCTGCTATAGCAGAAGCTATAATGGAACAAGCACACACTGAGGATGTTCAGGGGCCTCCAGACAATCCGAGGCGCTACCCAGAACGAAGGCACCGTCCACCAGACAGACTAGACTTATAAACAAACAAACAAAAACTAACTGTTCAAGTTCAAATGAAAAGATGCAAAATAACTACAACAAGTTCTGGGAAATGTTTCAGTTGTGGTTTGGTAAAAGTAACTCTGATTGTATAAGAGAAGGAATGTTATGTTCTGTTAATTACTGATGTCCCCTTTAAGGATGGAGCACCCTTGGTCATGCGCAGTATTGTTCTATGTTATTCTAGTACTAACTAGTTTGAGTAAATGTGAAGCTCCAGTTCAATTGCTTGTATTCCGAGTCTTTCTTATTAGATAAATAAGTACTAAGTGTTAAGACACTACAAATTGAATAAAATATTGCAAGCATGCATACAGTACCTATCCTTGCTTTGATTATATTCTTTGACTTCCCGTGTAACTATATATATTGAACTGTCACCACTGACAACGCTGAGCAAGCAAGTGCGAGACAGAGCAGCAGTTCGCCACAAAGATTATCAATAAAGCGCCTTCCTCTTTTCCAGGTATTTAGTGGAGATACCACCTCAACCCTTTCCGATATAATATCAGCTAAACTTGATCTAAATAATACTGCTCTAATCGTTACAGCTACAACTAATAGCATGGTTAAGGGAGCCGCCATCTTCTTTGGGAGGAAGAAGCCTTCTCTTCCTTTTGCATACATATAAGGAACATGTAGTCATTTGACGTTATATGTATTTAATGAAACTACAAAAGCTACCTCTCAAGGTATCAACACATTATTTGTCACATGTTTAGTTGTGACATGGTAGACAGCTTTGGTCAATATTTCATGTCGAACCCTAATTAGAAGAGAACATTGAAAATGGTATAAAAGGACCTGTTCAGATTAGCGCTTTGGTCCTCGAGGTCATGCTTATGTGCTGTGGTACCAAAGACGTCTATAACTAACCCAAGATAGACCACTGCCTGTAAGGAACAAATTCGTTTTAGCGGGCAGAACAAGCAAGGAGGGCAGCAAGGCAAGAGGGAAGGCAAGAACGAGTTAGCAAGACCCTATTGGAGCATTCTAGCCTATGTTTGCATATTTCCGTTAGGGAACGCCTATGTTATGAAGTGCACATGGACAATAACTCAATTCGCCCCAGCACTCTTTCTAAACTATACAATTTTTTTGAAACTTTGGCAAAGGGTAAAGTCTACAAAACTTAGTCCACTCTGTTTCGTAAATTATTCTAGTTTTGGGAACAGAAAACAGTATTGAGATCAAATGTTTAATCGATGAGAATATTTTACAGAATGTAGGCCAAAATCCATCTTGTTCCATCTTCACCTACTGCCTGCCACTGTGATTCCTCTCACCACCATTTGGTAGTGAGTGGAAACGCCAAGTGGATGCTTCACATTGAAATGTCTATCTGTGGTGGTACAATGGAAGTTTATTTCTGTGAAGTAATCGTTTTGGGATATGCTGCCGTGTTTAAATCTGTTGGTGGTGTGTTCTGAGAAAGTATTGTGTGTTTCTCTGTATCAGTGTTTGTTTCTACAGATTTGACAAAAACAAATGATTGTGAAGTTGTGTCACTGCAATAATATAATTTGTTTTCAGTCTATTCCAGATGCCTGGAAAACAGAGGAACTAAGCTCCATGCCTGCAAACTACTGCTGCTCGACTCATGCTTACTTGCTCAGCATTGTCAGTAATAACAATACCTCAGTGGTGATAAAAGCAGAGATCTGGATGTAATGATGAGGTGCCCTATGTCTCCACCCTAACAATGGGACTTGTTGTACACAGAGCAAAACTAAGGACTAGCTCCTACCTATTCCTCTCGTTGGATAGTTGGATATTTAAGTGGTAATGCCAGGGAAGCCGGTGTTTGGAGGATATATTGGCACGGGTGTTGTTAGGCCCGAGACTAAGTCGAAGCATTATCGAGGCACTCTTATACAACGGTTACCAACATATTCAAATAATGGTGGACATATTTTCATAAAAAAAATGATTTGTATAAATGTATTCATACTATTTCATCCTTCCACAAGATATAGTCCTGACACAAATCTAGGGTTAGTACCCAAGCCGGCTGGTCGTTCGCTCTATCGGTTCGGTTGCCAGAGACACGACCCAGTCGTTCAGTCTTTTTGTTCTGTGTCTATGGATGCGACCCAGTCGTTAGTTCTAAATGTTCCATTGCCATACTGTCTGGAATCATTCTTATCACTTGCTTGCTAGCAAGCCAACTAGGGCTAATTTACAGTCACGTCAAATGTCAGCCAGAATAACAACAAAGTTGCTGCATTTGCATAAGCTGTTTTCTAGTTACTGTATGTTTATTTAGATGCATCCATAACAATGAGCTAATGAGACACGATTTCGCCTGGCATAGAAAATGTGCTCTCTGCGCAGGACACTGTTGTTCAGAGGAGCTAGCCAACAAAGCGAACACAATGACTTCAAACTGAAGCTGGAAAGACTGCACTAACTGCACCTTGTTTCATTTGACCTTTTCTTTGTATATTTCTTTGTATACAGTACAAGTCATAAGTTTGGACACACCTACTCATTCAAGGGTTTTTCTTTATTTTGACTGTTTTCTACATTGTAGAATAAAAGTGAAGACATCAAAACTATCAAATAACACATATGGAATCATGTAGTAACGAAAAAGTGTTAAAGAAATCAAAATATATTTTATATTCTTCAAAGTAGCCACCCATTGCCTTGATGACAGCTTTGCACACTCTTGGCATTCTCTCAACCATCTTCATGAGGAATGCTTTTCCAACAGTCTTGAAGGAGTTGTTGGTCAATTTCTTCAACAAATGATCAGGTCTATATAATTATCAAACATACATTAGTAATGGAAAGGAAAAACAGACTCTTTGTTTAAGTATTAAAATACTAATTTGGGTAACACATTTGTAGGCAGAAGTTGATACAGAGTATGGTATATAATATACGTTTAGCAGAACTTGGGGAGAACTAAGACATCTTGTAACTCGTGTAGCCTCCCCAATCCCCCTTACGTAACTTTCCCAAGCAACAACATTTTAATAAATCTATCCTCCCCCTGACAGCAGAAACCATCTTATCAGCAAGTAAAAACTCAGAAGTGGGTTTGACCAAAACTTGACCTTTCATCACAAGTATAGAGTCATAACAATGTGAACGAGTGTAAGCATCTTCTGACAGGTGGCTGGTTTCATCAGGTCTGTGGTAACCTTGTGTTCTCGGAAAAACAGATAACCATGGTGGGATCTGAACGTAGACGCCTTCTGATAGTGTCTGAAGGTCAAAACATTCAAAAACAGGTTATAATACACACACACAGAGGTCTCCTGAAGAGGAGACCTTACAGTTTAACATAACATAATGTATTAACCCTTTAAAGGGTATAAGGTCTTGGTTTAACCTTCTTCAGAGTTCCCACATATGCTGAGCAATTATTGGCTGCTTTTCCTTCACTTTCCTTTCCAACTCATCCCAAACCCTCTCAATTAGGTTGAGGTCGGGTGATTGTGGTGGCCAGGTCATCTGATGCAGCAATCCATTACACTCCTTCTTGGTCAAATAGCCCTTACACAGCCTGGAGGTGTGTTCGGTCATTGTCCTGTTGAAAACAAATGATAGTCCCACTAAGCGCAAACCAGATGGGTTGGCGTATCGCTGCAGAATGCTGTGATATCCATGCTGGTTAAGTGTGCCTTCTATTCTAAATACATCACAGACAGTGTCACCAGCAAAGCACCCCCACACCTCCTCCTCCATGCTTCACGGTGGGAACCACACATGCGGAGATCATCCATTCACCTACTCTGCGTCTCACAAAGACACTGCTGCGGTTGGAACCAAAAATCTCAAATTTGGACTCATCAGACCAAAGGACAGAATTCCACCGGTCTGATGTCCATTGTTTGTGTTTCTTGGCCCAACAAGTCGCTTCTTCTCATTGATGTCCTCTTTGCAGCAATTTAACCATGAAGGCCTGATTCACGCTGTCTCTGAAAAGTTGATGTTGAGATGTGCCTTTTACTTGAACTCTGTGAAGCATTTATTTGGGCTGCAATATAAGTTGCAGTTAACTCTAATGAACTTATTCTCTGCAGCAGAGGTAACTCTGGTTCTTCCTTTCCTGTGGCAGTCCTCAAATCAAATCAAATTTTATTTGTCACATGCGCCGAATACAACAGGTGTAAACCTTACAGTGAAATGCTTACTTGCAAGCCCTTAACCACAATATAGTTGTAAGAAAAACAAGTCTTAAGAAAGTATTTACTAAAATAAACAAGTAAACAATAAAAAAAAAATATTCAAGAAATAACAAATAATTAAGGAGCAACAATAAAATAACAGTAGCGAGGCTATATACATGGGTTCCGGCACAGAGTCAATGTGCGGTGGCACAGGTTAGTCGAGATAATTGAGGTAATATGTATATGTAGGTAGAAGTAAAGTGACCATGCATGAATCATAAACAGAGAGTAGCTGCAGCATAAAATGGGAGTGGGGGCTGTACGCACTACCCTCTGTAGTGTCTTGCGGTCAGAGGCCGAGCAGTTGCCATATCAGTCAGTGATGCAATTAGTCAGGATGCTCTCTGGTGCAGGTGTAGAACTTTTTGAGGATCTGAGGACCCCTGCCAAATTTTTTACGTTTCCTGAGGTGGAATAGGCATTGTCGTGCCCTCTTCGAGACTGTCTCAGTGTGTTTGGATCATGATAGTTTATTGGTGATGTGGACACCAAGGAACTTGAAGCTCTCAATCTGCTTCACTACAACGCTTCAAACCCTTTAATAATGAGTAGGTGTGTCCAAACTTTTAACTGGTACAAACTTTTAACTGATTTATCCAGTAACTTGTGGAATAGACACCGGCTGGAATGCGGTTTTAACCAATCAGCGGTCAGGATTAGACCCACCCATTGTATAAATCTCATTATAAACTGGGTGGTTCGAACCCTGAATGCTGATTGGCTGACATCCGTGGCATATTAGTCCGTATACCACGGGTATGACAAAACATTTATTTTTACTGCTCTAATTAACAGTAACAGCCTCCACTCTTCTGGGATGGCTTTCCACTAGATGTTGGAACATTGCTGCGTGGACTTGCTTCCATTCAGCCACAAGAGCATTAGTGGGTGGGCATTGCTGTTGGGCGATTAAGCCTTGCTCGCAGACGTTACAATTCATCCGAAAGGTGTTTGTTGGAGTTGAGGTCAGGGCTCTGAGCGGGCCAGTCAAGTTCTTCCACACCAATCTTGACAAACCATTTCTATATGGATCTCGCTTTGTGCACAGGGGCATTTCCATGCTGAAACAGGGAAGGGCCTTCCCAAATTATTGTCACAAAGTTGGAAGCACAGAATCATCTAGACTGTTGTGATGTTAAGATTTCCATTCACTGGAACACAGTGGCTTAGCCCAAACCATGAAAAACAGCCCCAGACCATTATTCCTCCTCTACCAAACTTTACCGTTTGTAATATGCTTTGGGGCAGGTAGCGTTCTCCGCCAAACCCGGATTTGTCTCATGGGCTGCCAGATGGTGAAGTGTAATTCATCACACCAGACGATGTATTTCCACTGCTCCAGAGTCCAATGGCGGCAAGCTTTACATGACCCCAGCCGGCGCTTGGTATTGCACATGGTAATTTTAGGCTTGTGAGCGGCTGTTCGGCTATGGAAACCATTTAATGAATCTCCTCACGAGCAGTTATTGTGCTGACGTTGCTTTCAGAGGCAGTTTGGAACTCTGAAGTAAGTATTGCAATCAAGGACAGACTATTTTTACACGTTTCAGCCCTCGGCAGTCCCATTCCGTTAGCTTGTGACGCCTACCACTTCATGACAGCACTTACAGTTGACAGGGGCAGCTCGAGCAGGGCAGAAATTTGACGAACTGAATTGTTGGAAAGATTGCATCCTATGATGGTGCCACGTTGAAAGTCACTGAGCTCTTCAGTAGGGCCATTCTACTGCAAATGTTTGGAGAATGGAGAATGCATGGCTGTGTGCTCGATTTTATACACCTGTCATCAACGGGTGTGGCTGAAATAGCCAAATCCACAATTTGAAGGGATTTCCACATACACAGTGCATTCGAGAAATTATTCAGACCCATTCCCTTTTTCCACATTTTGTTATGTTACAGCCTTATTCTCAAATGTATTGAATACATTTTTTTCCCACATCAATCTACAAACAATACAAACTCAGACTGGGGCGAAGGTTCACCATCCAACAGGACAACGAACCTAAGCACACAGCCAAGACAACACAGGAGTGGCTTCAGGACAAGTCTATGAATGTCCTTGAGTGGCCCAGCCAAAGCCCGGACTTGAACCCGATCTAACATCTCTGGAGAGACCTGAAAAATAGCTGTACAGCGACGCTCTCTATCCAACCTGACAGTGCTTGAGAGGATCTGCAGAGAAGAATGGGAGAAACTCCCTCAAATACAGGTGTGCCAAGCTTGTAGTGTCATACCGAAGAAGACTCGAGGCTGTAATCGCTGTCAAAGGTGCTTCAACAAAGTACTGAGTAAAGGGTCTGAATACTTATGTAAATTTGATATTTCAGTTTGCTAAAATGCTAAAATGTCTAGAAACCTGTTTTTGCTTTGTCACTATGGAGTATTGTGTGTAGATTGATGAGGGGGAAAAAACAATTTAATACATTTTAGAATGAGGCTGTAACGTAACAAAATGTGGAAAAAATCACGTGGTGAATACTTTGCGAATGCACTGTATATGTTAGCCAGCAATACACAACATGGGTTTCAGAAGATACACTAAAATTAGCTAGCTAGGTGGCTTGCAGTAAAAATAACTTAGTTAGCTACAGTAGCCACCGTATTTGTCATCAATTTTTTTGAGAGAGAGCCCATGCTCTTAGAATGGAAAGCAATGGGTCATATGCAATTCCAGCTCTCAGATTGCAATTTCTATGGCTTCCACTAGATGTCAACAGTCTTTGTTCAAGGTTTCAGGCTTGTTTCTTCCCAAACAAGAAAGAATTTTGAGTTTTGGTACTGGGAGTCAGAGTTGGAAATCAGTCTGTGCGCGCTCACCTGCTTATTTTGATTTTCTATTGAACATACTTCTTTCCTTATGAAATATTATAGTTTAATTACATTTTAGGGTAGCTGAGGATTAAACAGAAACGTATTGTGACTTGTTTTATCAAAGTTTAGAGGTAGCTTTTTGGATTCCTTTCTCTGCATGTTGAACTCAAATCTATGGCGCCAACTAAACAGACTTTTTGGGATATAAAGAAGGATTTTATCTAAAAAAACGACCATGCATGTTGTAGCTGAGACCCTTTGGATTGCCTGTCAGAGGAATATTTTCAAAAAGTAAGTGAATATTTAATCACTATTTGTGCTGGTTGAAAAATATTTTGATGTGGGGCACCGTCCTCAAACAATCGGATGGCATGCTTTCGCTGTAAAGCCTATTGTAAATCGGACAATGCAGTTAGATGAACAAGACTAAGCTTTTTAACCGATATAAGACACTTGCATGTACCTAAATGTTTAATATCCATAATTGTTATGAATATTTATTTCACCGGAAGTTGTCGACAGGTGTCCTGCTGATTTTCACAATGTAGCAACAAAGAAAATGCCCCATCTTCGAATTTTGTTGATGAGAGGAATCACTTGAAGTCATTGTGGTCTGGTCAGTTTTTTATAGTTTTGTCCAAAGGATTGTGTTGTTAGGTTCTGTCTCCCTTTAAAATAAGCCTGCCTTGGGCGAGGGACTGGGCCAGAGCATGAAGCACCGCCCCATACAAGTTGTAGTCTTTCAAAGACTGGAAAAAATCTGCCTACTTGTATATTTAGCAACGAATCCGCTGATAAAACATCGCTGAAAGACATCCAATGGCTCTGTCGATCAAGGACAACCATTGCTACACACAAAAACGTATAGTGCGATCAGTATCACACAGTCTTCGCGAAATGCCACAAAGCAGGACAACGTTTATTTTCAGATCTCGCTCCCCCCATCAATACACCGGAAGCTGTCATAGGGTGTATCATTCAAGCCCAGACCTGCCTTCTTCCTGGGCAATTATGTGTGAAACAAATCTCACTGACCTAGAAATGCCTCGGACATGATGATAACAAGATTCCCATATTCTCCCAGGGTGAAATTCCCATTTAATAGCGCTTGAGAAAATCTGCAAGGAAGAGTGGGAGAAAATCCCCAAATCCACAAGTGCAAAGCTGATACAGGCATACCCAAGACTACTCAAAGCTGTAATCGTCGCCAAAGGTGCTTCTACAAAATATTTACTCAGAGGTGTGAATACTTATGTCAATGAGATCTTTCTGTATTTCATTTTCAATAAATTCACAAACATTTCTAAAAACCTGTTTTCACATTGTTGTTATGGTGTATTGTGTGTAGATGGGTAAAAATATATATATATATTTAATCAATTTTGAATTCAGGCTGTAACATTACAAACTGTGGAATAAGTCAAGGGGTATGAATACCACTGTAGTCACTGTAAATGCCTCATGAGCTTAGTTTAACTGTCTTACCCATCAGATACCAACATTTTTTGGTCCGCTTTGGTCCGATTATTTATTAAACGATGAACGTGACACTGCACTCCACAGTTTTATGTGTCAAAAATACAAGTGACAATAGTTATTGTCCTATAGGGCCTATAGAAAATGTTTTCAGGTAAAACAGACAATATGCAGACTTACAAATAAATTGTCAAACATTTATTAATTTAATTTAAACATCCATTTCAATTCAATACATTTTGTAAGTAAAGTGAAATTAAAATTTTCCTCAATGCTTTGGAATTGGAATTACTGTTTACTTGCAGAATTAAAGGAATTGAAATTGAATAGATCCCAACCCTTCCAGATAATGGAAAACGGGAGCAACAGTGCCATAATTGGTGTCTGACTTCCACCATTCATGCATCTTAGCGTGTTGCTTGTGATATAATCCATGTCTTTAACATGTGCAAAGGGTGTCAATGCAGACACAAGTGAGATCATTACACTGATTTACATCAAATATTAATGCAAGAATGGATGCATAGAGTAGAAATATGATATTATAAATATCAATCAACCAAATAACCAATCAATCAAGCTTTATTGTCCCCTTAGGAAGATTCTGAATCAATGTATCTAAATATCTCTGTATCGCCCCAGTTGTCTTGCAGCTTTATTTCACAATTATTTTCAGTCTATTTTTGTTGTTTGGTACTCAGGTTATCATACCAACAGTTCACAGAAAAGGTCCAAATGAACACAAGGATCTGTAAAAGAGAGTCATCAATATTAGAATAGGTCTGCATATCAATGGTGTGAAATGTGTCACCTCAAAATGTCATTGCAGAGAAAGTCATTGCAGAGAAAGAGAACATTACAGATGCTACATCTAGAAAGTTTGGCAGTGGGGAGCCAATCAGAGATGAGAAATGTCAGCAGCAATATTAATTATTTGTTCGGAAGCACCAGCAGGAAAGCGTCTCCTTCAGAGTTAGACATCAGCTAAACAGGAAATATAGCACGATTACACCTGACACTCCGCTGGTGGGCCCTAATCACTTCCTTAGTCTTCCCAGTAAGCAGCTTATGAAGTTGTTCCTCACTAAACATTTAAATTGTTTTTTCATACATACTTTCATATTTGAATGCTGTCCTCAAATATGAAAAACAGCGTGATCCCCTGTACCCTATTGTGAGTGTGACTCAAACTGCCCAAAGCTGTTGCATTAATTGTGTATTACAGTCTCCCCATTGTCATTGCTTTGTTTTGAGTGGTATGACAGTGTGAGAGTTAACACCATTGTCTAGACAGAAAAGGAGATTCTGCTTTGTAGCAGGGTCCAATTAAGTGAAATGATATATTAGATTACATTTATGGGTATTGGCGCTAATATGTTTTCAATGTGGTGTTGTGTATGATTATGTTTTTAAGGGACAATCAAGTACTTATCAATGCAATAGCTTGTGAGACTAGTTTGAATGTGTGCAATAAACAGGATCTTGCAGTTATCCATGGTAGTTTCAGTTCTGGCAGTTGTATTCAGAGAGGCAGTTTGCGGAAACAAATCAAAAGTTAATTAACTACTCAAATAAGTACAGCACATCGGCCCAAGCCAAAACAATTAGCTATTGGCATGAGTGAGAGATGTGTTGAGTTCTCCTTCTACCGAGGAGCCCAACACAGATACACAGCTCCCCAAAGTTGATTTATATTTCACTGCTATGCAGAGAAATGGGCCTGCCACATCTCTTAATGTCAGCCAGTGTCACACTGAACTAGAACAGAGTTGGCTCCGTCAACAAATTACTCAAAATGAATTACTCATCAAAATAAAGTGGCAGAATAGCTACCCCATATTTGAAATGCTTCACCCCACATTTATCTGTTTCACTATTGTTGTGGTTGGATGACGCACTGTGCCCATGTATTCTGGAACAAGAACAAGTAATAACTTAAATTAATTGTATGCTTTGCATTAAATGCTTCATTGGTTATCTGTCTCTGGAAAATGAGCTTTTTTTATATAGTTAATTGGGAAATCACATGAGGCGCAGACCTTCTGTAAGGTAGAGGCACGTACTGTATGGTGAGACAGAGTGAGTGTAAAGTAAAGTATAATGTCTGGTCTGGTGGCTTTAGGATTACTAGAGAACAGATACTTCCTTATTGGCTGACAAAGTCAACCCAGCGGGTGTTCAAGGTTTGTGCTTCAGTAGAATGGGGAGAATCAACCTTGGTAAGGGATGAGGACAGAAGCTGCATCCAAAAATTTGCCCTAACCACCTTCATGTCCAAAATGGTGTACGGTAGAGATGTGTGAAAGTCAACTTGGCTGATGAGGAAATCTTTGTTTTGGCTACTCAGGCAGTATCTATTCCCAATGCTATTTAATGGATTCCAAAATGTTTTCTCATCTCTATAGCTCCCATCCTCACCAATGATTTGCTTAGAAATTGGTTAGTTGTCACGGATTCCCCCGGAGGTCTACGTCACCGTTCTTCTAGGTGTCACTGAACTGGATCATTACCACCAACCCCGGACTGTCTTGTCTCATTACGTACACCTGGTTCCCATTCCCCCTGATTAGTATGTGTATATGTGCCCTCTGTTCCCCATCCTTATTGGTTATTGTTCCATGTCCGTTGGTCTTGTGAGTACCTGTGCTCTGTGGTATCGGCTTTCGTTCTACGTTTACTGTACATTGTACTACGGTTTACATGAGCTTGTTAGTGTGCACTTGTCATTAAGGGTCTCGTCCCGTGTATTTATTAGAGGTTAACACCTCGCTCTTTTGTTTGGGTTACATCCCTGTGGTATATATATATGCATGTTTGCTTTGGGCTTCGTCCCCGTCATGTTCATGAAGGACACTTTTTGGGCTGTGAAATTAAAAACCCTATGTAGTATTCCTGCGCCTGTCTCCAATCATTATACAGTGACACATTAGTAAAGTAGATAATAATTCTGCATGATTAGGAGGATGCTATGTTTGAATACACAGTATGGCACACAAACAAGGCTGATCTTATAATCATGTTACAACTAATCTACACCCACCTGCTCATAGTGAGTGAGTGAGACCGTGAGAATCTGATAACATGGTGTAACGGGTTTCGTACGTGGAAGAAGGTGAGGACCAAGGTGCAGCATGGTAAGTGTTCATGATCATATTTATTTAAACTCAGAACACTAAACAGAATAACAACGTGAATGAAACAAAACAGTTCTGTATGGTGACGGAAAAAAAACACTAAACAGAAAATAATCACCCACAACTAAAATGGGGAAAACAGACTACCTAAGTATGATTCTCAGAGACAACGAACGACACCTGCCTCTGATTGAGAACCATACCAGGCCAAACACATGAACACAACATAGAAAAAAGAACAGACTAAGCGCAGCGTGGTATGTGTTCAAGATTACTTTTAATTAAAGAAACCACTGAACACTGAAGACAAACTATACAAACCAATAAAAGAATAACGACCGTGAAGCTATAATGATAACTGTGCTGACACAAGCAACTAACAGACAATCACCCACAACCCAAAATGACAAAACAGGCTACCTAAATATGGCTCCCAATCAGAGACAACGACTAACACCTGCCTCTGATTGAGAACCATATCAGGCCAAACACAGAAACAGACAAACTAGACATCCAACATAGAATGCCCACTCAGATCACACCCTGACCAAACAAAACATAGGTGTGGGTGTGACATAAGGTCAGAACGTGACACATGGAGACAGACTTCATTGCTGTTAATTTTAAAATTAACTTTGAGTTGCAGTCCCTTTCAACAGACAGCACAATTATGAACGTGAAACTGAAATCTAAACCTGTTATGGCAAGGCGATCCCCGAGGGGAACTCCACCCCCCCCCATTCAGCTGAAAAGGTGGCGCAGGGAATTCAAAAATATTCTTTAGAAATATTGAACTTTCACACATTAACAAGTCCAATACAGCAAATGAAATATAAACATCTTGTTCATCTACCCATCATGTCCGATTTTTTTAATGTTTTACAGCGAAAACACAACATATTTTATGTTAGACCACCACCAAATCAAAGGAAAAACACAGCCATTTTTTCCAGCCAAAGATCGAGTCACAAAAGCAGGATTAGAGATAAAATGAATCACTAACCTTTTGAAAATCTTCATCAGATGACACTCATATGACATGTTATACAATACATTTATGTTATGTTCGATAATATGCATATTTATATCCACAAATCTCGGTTTACATTGACGCCATGTTCAGAAATGCCTCCAAAATATCCGGAGGAATTATAGAAAGCTACGCCAGATAACAGAAATCCTCATCATAAACTTTGACTAAAGATACATGTTCTACATATAATTAAAGATACACTGGTTCTTAATGCAACCGCTGTGTCAGATTTTTTTTAAACGTTACGAAAAAAGCCTACCATGCAATAATCTGAGACAGCGCTCAGACGTAAATATATTTCTGTTGGAGTCAACAGAAATACGAAATTACATCATAAATATTCCCTTACCTTTGGTGATCTTTCATCAGAATGCAGTGCAAGGAGTCCTAGTTCCACAATAAATCGTTATTTTGTTCCATAATGTCCAATACTAGTGTCCAATTAGCTGCATTTGCTAGCACTTTCAGCTCTGTGCCCAAAAGTTGACTGCTGGTCCAGGCGACCTCGGACGAAAACTTCAAAAATATATATTCCAAGTCGAATAAACTGGTCAAACTAAGTAGAGAATCAATCTTCAGGATGTTATTTTCATATATATCCAATAACGTTCCAACCGGATCATACGTTTTCATCTGCAGCCAGATGGAACAATGGTAACACCCACAGACAAATGCTCCACAGGAAAATGGCATTCTGTCGGGACAGTGACTATTTCCCCTCCCATTCGGTCAAAGTTCACACCAGAAGCTCCATTCTACGTTCTACTGAATGAGGACATCTATTGGAAGGAGTAGGAAGTGCTACCAGATCCATATCTTATGTATTCAGAATTTCACTTCCTGTTTGGAAGATTGCCTGCCCTATGAGTTCTGTTATACTCAGACATAATTCAAACAGTTTTAGAAACTTCAGTGTTTTCTATCCAATAGTAATAATAATATGCATATATTAGCAATCTAGGACAGAGTAGGATGCAGTTCACTATGGGCACGCAATTCATCCAAAGTGAAAATACTGCCCCCTATCCCCAACCAGTTTTAAGAGGGTAAAACTTTATTGTAATGCTAGATAAAATGAGCCCCTCCACTACCATCCCGAGGACTGTGAATAATATGAAACCTACATACATTTTTCTTCTTCTCTGAATTAAATTATTATAAGGTTCATTTAGATTTTGTTCCAGTGCAGTAACAACAGAGGAAATCATTCCTGTAGAAAATGCTATCTTCTGTCCTTCTCATAAGGTGATTTATAGCTTATTTTGTGGAAACGTGACAATAATGGAGAAACTTACAAAAATAGCTCAATTAAAAAGTAGACTCAAATGGCCTTCTATCCTTCTTTAGGTATCCCGGATCCATTGGGAAAAAAAGGTGCGAGTGTCTAGTTCTCTACACACAGGCAGAGTAAATTTAAACGTTTTCACATTTAAGCTGAAAAAGCTATTTGATAACCACCTCATTTGCCACCAGAACAAATTGCCCTGTATTTGGCAGCATGCATTCAAAGGCTCTGAGAACAGTAGCTCGCATTAGCTGGTATTTGAATCTTGTCTTATCAGACAAAGTTATGGAAGATTTGCTATGGTGGCTGTGTAGTGTTCTACGGCTTCAGGGTAAAGGAAAGCAATCCATTGAAATTGAAAGTCCAAATGAAGAGTTCATCACAAGCTGAGGCACCCCGTAGCTCTCGTGGAGATTGACATTTCACCATGGTGCCAGTCAGAGAAGCTAGATTAAAAGCCTGTACCCAATCAACCAGGAACGGCAAGCCTCTTGGAAGTGATATATCAGCGGGTCCACTGGTAGAAACTTCTGCTGGGGTCGTTTGTCAGACCGCCCCGCTCGACGCAACATCTTTATACCGACATGCGCTCATTTGCCTAATAACATCAGCCATCCAAGTGCTTTGAGTGTCTGGTTCAGAGCTGGATAAAGCAAAAAATATTCCCCAAATGCAAATGTCAGGAGTGGGACAGGTGGGCAAAGAGAGGCTTTGGGTTGTCGTGGTTCTCATTGAGGGGGTGTGAGAGTCATTGACTGGCCCACTTCTGAGGGCCTCCTGCTGGGGCTCTAAGCATGGGCAGGCCCCTCGCTGGCAAGAGATCAGTCATGACGCTGGGTCTGAGGCACTATCTGATCCAGTTGTAAGACAAACAAACACACTTCAAATCCATATATCTTAATTTTCCCCCATTAGTGCTCCAGACAGTCTGATGTGTTGGGCACTGCGAATAACTTCCTTTCTTTCTCTTGTCATCCTCTTTGAGGAGTAGAACAACTTCTAACTTCTCTCCTATTTTCACAGTTTCTTGATCTTTGCCAAATCATTTAGCTATATCCAGTTGCCAAATCATTCAGCAATATCCACTTCTATTTGCTTACAAGATTCTACAATGATTTTTATGCGTTTGTGACAACAAAGAAGAAGATTTCAAGCACTTAGTTGTGAAATGTTAACCATGCTCTCATATTCCTCAAACACTCCTTGGTGGCACATCCTCCAGGATTCTCACTGGCGGTGAGAGGCAGCCACACATGACCAGATGGCATCTAACAACAGCCAACAGCTCCTAAACGAACAGCTGTGTCCCAAATGGCACCCTATTCCCTATATAGTGCACTAGGGCCCTGGTCAAAATATAGGGAATAGGGTGCCATTTGGGAAACAGACATAGAGATTGTGATCGGTGCTGTGTTCCCTCAATGAGCCTCTTCCTCCTGGCCAGGGGCAGACCCATTTCCTTCTCTTCCTCAGGCCGTGATCCCTGAACCATGCAGTCAGGCTAATGTGCTGTGTGTTTCACAGGTGTGTGTGTGTGTGTGTGTGTGTGTGTGTGTGTGTGTGTGTGTGTGTGTGTGTGTGTGTGGCAGCTGAGTTTGTTTACCTCCTGATCTCTGTGGGGTTGAGACTTTTGCTATCTTGAGCCACATACAGACCACACACACACACACACACACACACACACACACAC